>NC_045796.1:91234084-91445419 GCF_009873245.2 Balaenoptera musculus | reverse complement strand
CACACAGTTTGGAATTTGTCCGGAGGATGAAATGGAATGGGGAGAACAATGAGAGACAATGTCAAGGTGTTTGGACAGGCGCATGCCACTCTAATTTCCAATGAGGAAGAGGAATTGACCAAAGGTTCAGCTTGCCCTCTGAACCGGAATAGGGCTTGAAGCAATCCTGCTGTTTTGTGTCCAGTTCCCAAAGAAACAAGTTAAAAAGTGGAGCTCAGGGGCACTGCAATTCACAATCACACAGGATTCTAAAAGATACCAAAAGTGGGAAAATGCCTTGAGGTAAGTCACGAAAAAGGACTTGAAAGCAAGGCAGAATTGTAGGAATGGGATTTCAAGAGGGAGATTGGTCTCGTCTCGAATGCACATGGAAAGGGACAGAACTTCTTCAATGATGCCGTTGGCCAAAAAGGGCGTATGCGTTTCTCCTGAATATATTCAGGAGAAACGCATACGCCCTTTTTGGCCAACCAAGCCGGCCCGCGGTGCAAATAAACACTACCAAGAGGTATCACTTCCCATCAGTCCGAAGGGCCACCCTCACAAAGTGTAAAACCCAGAAATGCAGGATAGGGCGTGGAGAAAAGAAAGCCTTTTTACGCTGTTTGTGGGAAAGTACATTACCAACAGCACTCTGGAGAAGTGTATTGTGTTTCCCCCAAAAAATCTAAGAAACAAAGCTACAGAGCATACAGCACTTCCACTCGTGGGCATATATCTTGGGAATACCAAAACTCGACAGGACACAGGCACCACAACTTTTAGTGCTGGTCTGTTTACAAGAGCCGCTACTTGGATACAACTGAAATTTCCTTGCAAGGAAAACATGGATACAGAGGATGTGATACTTAGGTACAAGGGAAAATAACTCAGCCATGAAATCAATGAAATAAGGCCAGTTGCAGCAACTCTGGTGTACTTATGTACGATCATTCTCAGTGACATAAGTAAGACAGAAAAAGAGACTTATCATACGATATCAGTTATAGGGGCAATATCAAAATTGCTACACATGAACTAAATGACAAAAGAGACACAGAATCACACATTTAGAAAACACACTTATGACTGCTAGAGTGCAAAGGTCAGTTGAGGTGAGGCATAAACCAGGAGTTTCAAATGAGCACACGTGCCGTTCCATAGACCAAATAGGGAATCAACAAGACTTACTCTAAACCTCAAAGGACTGGACTCAGCAAACTCTACACACTGGAAAAGATTAGATACGACTGGTTAGAATCTGAAAAAGAATTTATCGATGCCTCTCTGTAAGTTAATGAAGTGGATGTACTGCAGCAAGGAATATAGCACTGAAAATCAGCTACACCCCATTATAAAAATAAATTACAAAAAAAAAAAAAAAGACACTGAGTGAGACATAAATTCTTACAGAATTCTTTCAGAGGCTGCGATGCAACCTGGATTGACCATATCTAAACACACAGTTGGATGGGACCTAAGGATGGAAACTCGTGGGGCTGAGAGGCTTGGTGAGCATGAGTCAGCAAATGCAGTCCCTTTAGAGTAATACTGCCTAGTCCTGATCCTATGGGTCCCAAATCTCCAGATGCAGGCGACCCTTCATACAGCTACAACATGCACGGGACACCCAGAGGATGGTACACCATCAGATCGGGAAGAGTTTGGAAAAACCACCTCAATTCCTGGCGCTCTGGTTCCCACCTCCAGCCTCTTTCCTAAACATCTCCCCAGGTGGGTAAGCCAGCACCTTCAACACTCTCTTTCACACAGTTTGGAATTTGTCTGGAGGATGAAATGGAATGAGGGGAAAAATGAGAGACAAAGCTTAGGTGTTTGGACAGGCCCATGCCACTCTAATTTCCAATGAGGAAAAGGAATTGATCAAAGGCTCAGCTTGACCTCAGAACCAGTATAGGGCTTGAAGCAATCCTGCTGTTTTGTGGCCAGTTCTGAAGGAAACAAGTTGAAAAGTGGAGCTCAGAGGCACTGCAATTCACAATCATGTAGGATTGTGAAAGATACCTAAAGTGGAAAAATGCCTTCAGGTAAGTCACAAAAAAGGACTTGAAACAAGGCAGAATTGCTGGAACAGGATTTCAAAGGGAGATTGGTCTCTCCTTGAAAGCACATGGAAAGGGGCAGAACTTCTTCAACAATGACCTTGGCCAAAAAGGGCGTATGCTTTTTTCCTGAATATATTCAGGAAAAAAGCATACGCCCTTTTTGGCCAACCAAGCAGGCGGGTGGTGCAAATCAACACTACAAAGAGGTATCATTTCCCATCAGTCTGAAAGGCCATCCTCACAAAGAGTAAAACCCAGAAATGCAGGATAGGGCGTGGAGAAAAGGTAGCCTTTTCCCGCTGATTCTGGGAGGTAAATTGTCAACGACACTCTGGAGAAGTGAATTATTGTGTTTCCCAAAAAAATCTAAGAAACAAACCTACAGAACATACAGCACTTCCACTTATGGGCGTATATCTAGGGAAAACAAAAACTCGACAGGACACAGGCACCACAACGTTTAGTGCTGGTGTGTTTACAAGAACCTCGTCTTGGATACAACCACAATTTCCTTGGAAGGAAAACATGGATAAAGAAGATGTCATACGTATTTACAATGGAATATATCTCATCATGAAATCAATGAAATAAGGCCATTGCAACCACTTGAGTGTATTTTGGTACAATCATTCTCAGTGACATGTGTCAGACAGAGAAAGATACTTATCATAAGATATCAGTTATAGATGGAATATCACAATTGCTACACATGAACTGAATGACAAAATAGACACAGAATCACACATTTAGAAAACTCACTTATGACTGCAAGAGTGCAAAGGTCGGTTGACATGAGGCATAAGCCAGGAGTTTGAAATGAGCACACATACCGTTCCATAGACCAAATAGGGAATCAACAAGACTCACTCTAAACCTCAAAGGACTGCACTCAGCACACTCTACACACTGGAAAAAATTATATACGACTGGTAAGAATCGGAAAAATAATTTATCGATGTCTCTCTGTAAGTGAATCAAGTGGGTGTACAGCAGCAAGAAACACAGCACTGAGAATCAGCTACTCCCCATTATAAAAATAAATTACAAAAAAAAAAACACTAAGTGAAAGGTAAAATCTTACACACTTCATTCAGGGTTTGCAAGGCAACCTTGATTGACCATATCTATACACACAGCTGGATGGGAACTAAGGCTGGACACTCGTGGGGCTGAGAGGCTTGGTGAGCAGAAGTCAGCAAAGGCACCCCCTTTAGAGTAATACTGCCTGGTGCTGATTCCATGGGTCCCAAATCTCCAGATGCAGGCGACCCTTTGTACAGCTAAAACATTCGTGGGCCACCCTGAGGATGGTACAGCATCAGAAAGGGAAGAGTTTGGAAAAACCACCTCAATTCCTGGCGTTCGGCTTCCCACCTCCAGCCACTATCCTAAAAAACTCCCCACTTGGGGAAGTCTGCACCTATAAAACCCTCTTTCACACAGTTTGGAATTTGTCCGGAGGATGAAATGGAATGGGGAGAACAATGAGAGACAATGTCAAGGTGTTTGGACAGGCGCATGCCACTCTAATTTCCAATGAGGAAGAGGAATTGACCAAAGGTTCAGCTTGCCCTCTGAACCGGAATAGGGCTTGAAGCAATCCTGCTGTTTTGTGTCCAGTTCCCAAAGAAACAAGTTAAAAAGTGGAGCTCAGGGGCACTGCAATTCACAATCACACAGGATTCTAAAAGATACCAAAAGTGGGAAAATGCCTTGAGGTAAGTCACGAAAAAGGACTTGAAAGCAAGGCAGAATTGTAGGAATGGGATTTCAAGAGGGAGATTGGTCTCGTCTCGAATGCACATGGAAAGGGACAGAACTTCTTCAATGATGCCGTTGGCCAAAAAGGGCGTATGCGTTTCTCCTGAATATATTCAGGAGAAACGCATACGCCCTTTTTGGCCAACCAAGCCGGCCCGCGGTGCAAATAAACACTACCAAGAGGTATCACTTCCCATCAGTCCGAAGGGCCACCCTCACAAAGTGTAAAACCCAGAAATGCAGGATAGGGCGTGGAGAAAAGAAAGCCTTTTTACGCTGTTTGTGGGAAAGTACATTACCAACAGCACTCTGGAGAAGTGTATTGTGTTTCCCCAAAAAATCTAAGAAACAAAGCTACAGAGCATACAGCACTTCCACTCGTGGGCATATATCTTGGGAATACCAAAACTCGACAGGACACAGGCACCACAACTTTTAGTGCTGGTCTGTTTACAAGAGCCGCTACTTGGATACAACTGAAATTTCCTTGCAAGGAAAACATGGATACAGAGGATGTGATACTTAGGTACAAGGGAAAATAACTCAGCCATGAAATCAATGAAATAAGGCCAGTTGCAGCAACTCTGGTGTACTTATGTACGATCATTCTCAGTGACATAAGTAAGACAGAAAAAGAGACTTATCATACGATATCAGTTATAGGGGCAATATCAAAATTGCTACACATGAACTAAATGACAAAAGAGACACAGAATCACACATTTAGAAAACACACTTATGACTGCTAGAGTGCAAAGGTCAGTTGAGGTGAGGCATAAACCAGGAGTTTCAAATGAGCACACGTGCCGTTCCATAGACCAAATAGGGAATCAACAAGACTTACTCTAAACCTCAAAGGACTGGACTCAGCAAACTCTACACACTGGAAAAGATTAGATACGACTGGTTAGAATCTGAAAAAGAATTTATCGATGCCTCTCTGTAAGTTAATGAAGTGGATGTACTGCAGCAAGGAATATAGCACTGAAAATCAGCTACACCCCATTATAAAAATAAATTACAAAAAAAAAAAAAAAGACACTGAGTGAGACATAAATTCTTACAGAATTCTTTCAGAGGCTGCGATGCAACCTGGATTGACCATATCTAAACACACAGTTGGATGGGACCTAAGGATGGAAACTCGTGGGGCTGAGAGGCTTGGTGAGCATGAGTCAGCAAATGCAGTCCCTTTAGAGTAATACTGCCTAGTCCTGATCCTATGGGTCCCAAATCTCCAGATGCAGGCGACCCTTCATACAGCTACAACATGCACGGGACACCCAGAGGATGGTACACCATCAGATCGGGAAGAGTTTGGAAAAACCACCTCAATTCCTGGCGCTCTGGTTCCCACCTCCAGCCTCTTTCCTAAACATCTCCCCAGGTGGGTAAGCCAGCACCTTCAACACTCTCTTTCACACAGTTTGGAATTTGTCTGGAGGATGAAATGGAATGAGGGGAAAAATGAGAGACAAAGCTTAGGTGTTTGGACAGGCCCATGCCACTCTAATTTCCAATGAGGAAAAGGAATTGATCAAAGGCTCAGCTTGACCTCAGAACCAGTATAGGGCTTGAAGCAATCCTGCTGTTTTGTGGCCAGTTCTGAAGGAAACAAGTTGAAAAGTGGAGCTCAGAGGCACTGCAATTCACAATCATGTAGGATTGTGAAAGATACCTAAAGTGGAAAAATGCCTTCAGGTAAGTCACAAAAAAGGACTTGAAACAAGGCAGAATTGCTGGAACAGGATTTCAAAGGGAGATTGGTCTCTCCTTGAAAGCACATGGAAAGGGGCAGAACTTCTTCAACAATGACCTTGGCCAAAAAGGGCGTATGCTTTTTTCCTGAATATATTCAGGAAAAAAGCATACGCCCTTTTTGGCCAACCAAGCAGGCGGGTGGTGCAAATCAACACTACAAAGAGGTATCATTTCCCATCAGTCTGAAAGGCCATCCTCACAAAGAGTAAAACCCAGAAATGCAGGATAGGGCGTGGAGAAAAGGTAGCCTTTTCCCGCTGATTCTGGGAGGTAAATTGTCAACGACACTCTGGAGAAGTGAATTATTGTGTTTCCCAAAAAAATCTAAGAAACAAACCTACAGAACATACAGCACTTCCACTTATGGGCGTATATCTAGGGAAAACAAAAACTCGACAGGACACAGGCACCACAACGTTTAGTGCTGGTGTGTTTACAAGAACCTCGTCTTGGATACAACCACAATTTCCTTGGAAGGAAAACATGGATAAAGAAGATGTCATACGTATTTACAATGGAATATATCTCATCATGAAATCAATGAAATAAGGCCATTGCAACCACTTGAGTGTATTTTGGTACAATCATTCTCAGTGACATGTGTCAGACAGAGAAAGATACTTATCATAAGATATCAGTTATAGATGGAATATCACAATTGCTACACATGAACTGAATGACAAAATAGACACAGAATCACACATTTAGAAAACTCACTTATGACTGCAAGAGTGCAAAGGTCGGTTGACATGAGGCATAAGCCAGGAGTTTGAAATGAGCACACATACCGTTCCATAGACCAAATAGGGAATCAACAAGACTCACTCTAAACCTCAAAGGACTGCACTCAGCACACTCTACACACTGGAAAAAATTATATACGACTGGTAAGAATCGGAAAAATAATTTATCGATGTCTCTCTGTAAGTGAATCAAGTGGGTGTACAGCAGCAAGAAACACAGCACTGAGAATCAGCTACTCCCCATTATAAAAATAAATTACAAAAAAAAAAACACTAAGTGAAAGGTAAAATCTTACACACTTCATTCAGGGTTTGCAAGGCAACCTTGATTGACCATATCTATACACACAGCTGGATGGGAACTAAGGCTGGACACTCGTGGGGCTGAGAGGCTTGGTGAGCAGAAGTCAGCAAAGGCACCCCCTTTAGAGTAATACTGCCTGGTGCTGATTCCATGGGTCCCAAATCTCCAGATGCAGGCGACCCTTTGTACAGCTAAAACATTCGTGGGCCACCCTGAGGATGGTACAGCATCAGAAAGGGAAGAGTTTGGAAAAACCACCTCAATTCCTGGCGTTCGGCTTCCCACCTCCAGCCACTATCCTAAAAAACTCCCCACTTGGGGAAGTCTGCACCTATAAAACCCTCTTTCACACAGTTTGGAATTTGTCCGGAGGATGAAATGGAATGGGGAGAACAATGAGAGACAATGTCAAGGTGTTTGGACAGGCGCATGCCACTCTAATTTCCAATGAGGAAGAGGAATTGACCAAAGGTTCAGCTTGCCCTCTGAACCGGAATAGGGCTTGAAGCAATCCTGCTGTTTTGTGTCCAGTTCCCAAAGAAACAAGTTAAAAAGTGGAGCTCAGGGGCACTGCAATTCACAATCACACAGGATTCTAAAAGATACCAAAAGTGGGAAAATGCCTTGAGGTAAGTCACGAAAAAGGACTTGAAAGCAAGGCAGAATTGTAGGAATGGGATTTCAAGAGGGAGATTGGTCTCGTCTCGAATGCACATGGAAAGGGACAGAACTTCTTCAATGATGCCGTTGGCCAAAAAGGGCGTATGCGTTTCTCCTGAATATATTCAGGAGAAACGCATACGCCCTTTTTGGCCAACCAAGCCGGCCCGCGGTGCAAATAAACACTACCAAGAGGTATCACTTCCCATCAGTCCGAAGGGCCACCCTCACAAAGTGTAAAACCCAGAAATGCAGGATAGGGCGTGGAGAAAAGAAAGCCTTTTTACGCTGTTTGTGGGAAAGTACATTACCAACAGCACTCTGGAGAAGTGTATTGTGTTTCCCCCAAAAAATCTAAGAAACAAAGCTACAGAGCATACAGCACTTCCACTCGTGGGCATATATCTTGGGAATACCAAAACTCGACAGGACACAGGCACCACAACTTTTAGTGCTGGTCTGTTTACAAGAGCCGCTACTTGGATACAACTGAAATTTCCTTGCAAGGAAAACATGGATACAGAGGATGTGATACTTAGGTACAAGGGAAAATAACTCAGCCATGAAATCAATGAAATAAGGCCAGTTGCAGCAACTCTGGTGTACTTATGTACGATCATTCTCAGTGACATAAGTAAGACAGAAAAAGAGACTTATCATACGATATCAGTTATAGGGGCAATATCAAAATTGCTACACATGAACTAAATGACAAAAGAGACACAGAATCACACATTTAGAAAACACACTTATGACTGCTAGAGTGCAAAGGTCAGTTGAGGTGAGGCATAAACCAGGAGTTTCAAATGAGCACACGTGCCGTTCCATAGACCAAATAGGGAATCAACAAGACTTACTCTAAACCTCAAAGGACTGGACTCAGCAAACTCTACACACTGGAAAAGATTAGATACGACTGGTTAGAATCTGAAAAAGAATTTATCGATGCCTCTCTGTAAGTTAATGAAGTGGATGTACTGCAGCAAGGAATATAGCACTGAAAATCAGCTACACCCCATTATAAAAATAAATTACAAAAAAAAAAAAAAGACACTGAGTGAGACATAAATTCTTACAGAATTCTTTCAGAGGCTGCGATGCAACCTGGATTGACCATATCTAAACACACAGTTGGATGGGACCTAAGGATGGAAACTCGTGGGGCTGAGAGGCTTGGTGAGCATGAGTCAGCAAATGCAGTCCCTTTAGAGTAATACTGCCTAGTCCTGATCCTATGGGTCCCAAATCTCCAGATGCAGGCGACCCTTCATACAGCTACAACATGCACGGGACACCCAGAGGATGGTACACCATCAGATCGGGAAGAGTTTGGAAAAACCACCTCAATTCCTGGCGCTCTGGTTCCCACCTCCAGCCTCTTTCCTAAACATCTCCCCAGGTGGGTAAGCCAGCACCTTCAACACTCTCTTTCACACAGTTTGGAATTTGTCTGGAGGATGAAATGGAATGAGGGGAAAAATGAGAGACAAAGCTTAGGTGTTTGGACAGGCCCATGCCACTCTAATTTCCAATGAGGAAAAGGAATTGATCAAAGGCTCAGCTTGACCTCAGAACCAGTATAGGGCTTGAAGCAATCCTGCTGTTTTGTGGCCAGTTCTGAAGGAAACAAGTTGAAAAGTGGAGCTCAGAGGCACTGCAATTCACAATCATGTAGGATTGTGAAAGATACCTAAAGTGGAAAAATGCCTTCAGGTAAGTCACAAAAAAGGACTTGAAACAAGGCAGAATTGCTGGAACAGGATTTCAAAGGGAGATTGGTCTCTCCTTGAAAGCACATGGAAAGGGGCAGAACTTCTTCAACAATGACCTTGGCCAAAAAGGGCGTATGCTTTTTTCCTGAATATATTCAGGAAAAAAGCATACGCCCTTTTTGGCCAACCAAGCAGGCGGGTGGTGCAAATCAACACTACAAAGAGGTATCATTTCCCATCAGTCTGAAAGGCCATCCTCACAAAGAGTAAAACCCAGAAATGCAGGATAGGGCGTGGAGAAAAGGTAGCCTTTTCCCGCTGATTCTGGGAGGTAAATTGTCAACGACACTCTGGAGAAGTGAATTATTGTGTTTCCCAAAAAAATCTAAGAAACAAACCTACAGAACATACAGCACTTCCACTTATGGGCGTATATCTAGGGAAAACAAAAACTCGACAGGACACAGGCACCACAACGTTTAGTGCTGGTGTGTTTACAAGAACCTCGTCTTGGATACAACCACAATTTCCTTGGAAGGAAAACATGGATAAAGAAGATGTCATACGTATTTACAATGGAATATATCTCATCATGAAATCAATGAAATAAGGCCATTGCAACCACTTGAGTGTATTTTGGTACAATCATTCTCAGTGACATGTGTCAGACAGAGAAAGATACTTATCATAAGATATCAGTTATAGATGGAATATCACAATTGCTACACATGAACTGAATGACAAAATAGACACAGAATCACACATTTAGAAAACTCACTTATGACTGCTAGAGTGCAAAGGTCGCTTGACATGAGGCATAAACCTGGAGTTTGAAATGAGCACACATACCATTCCATAGACCAAATAGGGAATCAACAAGAGTTACTCTATACCTCAAAAGCCTGGACTCAGCACAGTCTACACAGCGGAAAAGATTATATATGACTGGTAAGAATCTGAAAAAGAATTTTTCGATGTCTCTCTGTTAGTGAATCAAGTGGATGTACAGCAGCAAGAAACACAGAACTGAAAATCAGCTACACCCCAGTATAAAAGTAAATTACAAAAACAAAAGAAAAAAAAAGACACTGAGTGAGAGATAAATTCTTACAAAATTCGTTCAGGATCTGCGATGCAACCTGGATTGACCATATCTAAACACACAGCTGGATGGGACCTAAGGCTGGACACCCGTGGTGCTGAGAGGCTCAGTGAGCATGGGTCAGCAAAGGCAGCCCCTTTAGAGTAATACAGCCTGGTCCTAATTCCATGGGTCCCGAATCTCCAGATGCAGGCGACAGTGTCCATATATAACAAGGGCTACCGCAAGTCATCATCTATTCATCCACTGGAAATCAGTGTCCACAAAATACACAGGCACCCACAGCACAACAGCTATCAGTCACACTGGAAATCAGTGTCCACATATAACAAGGAAAACCAGAGGATGAATGGTAGTCAGTCTCACTGGAATTCAGTGTCTACATATAACAAAGGGAACTACAGGTGAAAGTGTATCATTCTCACTGGAAATTATGTCCACATATAACAAAGGCAAGCAGATCATCAACATCTAACAGTCACTGTGGAAATCGTGTCCCTATATATATGAAGGGTAAACACAGGTCAAAGGCTAAGCATCTCATTGGAAATAAGTGTACCCATATAACAAGGGGAACCACAGATCTTCGGCCCTGTCTCACTGGAAATCAGTGTCCACATATAACAAGGGCAACCACATATCAACTGCTATAATTCCCAATTAAATCATTGGCCACCTATAAAATCTGATATCACAGGTCACCTGCTATCAGTCTCACAGGAAATCAGTGTCCACATATAACACGGGCAGCCACAGCATCAATAGCTATCGGTCTTATTGAAATCACTTTCCCCATATATCAGGGGCAGCCACAGCATAAACAGCTACCAGTCACAGAGTAAACCAGGGTCCACATATAAGACTGGCAACCACAGCATCAATAGCTATCAGTTTCACTGGTAATGAGGGTCTACATAACACAAGGGTAACCACAGTTCACATATTATAATGTCCACTAAAATCAGTGTCCACATATAGCAAGGGAAACCACAGATCAACAGCTATCTGTCACACTTGAAATCAGTGTCCAAAAATTACAAGGGGTTATAATAATAACCACAGGTCAACATCCTTTGTCCACTGGAAATCAGTGTCCACTTATTAAAGGGCACCCACAGCATAAACAGCTATCAGTCTCACTGGAAATCAGTCCACATATAACAAGGGAAACCGCAAGTCAACCTCTATTTGTCCACTGGAAATCACTGTCCACCTCTCATAAGGGCAAATAAAGCATCAAAGTTTATCAACCTCACTGGAAATCAGTGTCCACATATAAGAAGGACAACCACAGGTTAACGGCTATCTGTCTCATTGGAAATCAGCGTCCACATATATAAAAGGCAACCACAAGTCAACGGCTCTCAGTCTCACTGGAATTCAGTGTCCAATATAACATGGGCAACCTCAGCATCAACGGCTAACAGTGTCAACTGGAACAAGGGTCCACATATAATAAGGCAGCCACACATCAATGGCTATCAGTCTCATTGGATACCAATGTCCATATATAACAAGGGCAACCAGAGCTCAGTGGCTATCAGACTCACTGGAAAACAGTATCCACATTTAACAAGGGCAAACAAATGTCAATATCTATCAGTCTCACTGGAAATCTGTGTCCACATATAATAAGGGGAAATGAAGGTCAACCTATGTCTCACTGGAAATCAGTGTTCACATATAACAAAGTCAACTGCAGCAACAACGGCTATCAGTGTCACTGGAAACAGGGTCCATATATATATAGGGCAACCAAGGAATCAACGGATATCAGTCTCATTGGAAATCAGTGGCCAGATATAACAAGTGCAACCACAGGATCAACAGCTCTGAATCCCACTGGAAATCAGTGTCAACAAATAACAAGGACAACCACAGCAGCAGGAGATATCAGTCTCACTGAAAATCAGTGTCCACATATAACAAAAAAACCAGAGCCTCAAATGTTATCAGTCTCACTGGAATTCAGTGTCTACATATAACAAGGGAACTACAGGTAAATGTCTATCATTCTCACTGGAAGTTATGTCCGCATATAACAAGGGCAAGCACAGCATCAAAGTCTATCAGTCACATTGGTAATCAGTGTCCGCATATAACAAGTGCAACCAGAGCATGAACGGCTTTTTGTCTTAATGAAAAGACTGTCCACATTGAACAATGGCAAGCAGGGTTCAACGGCTATTAGTCTCACTGGAAATCAAGTCCACATATAATAAGGGCAACCAAAGCATCAACGACTATCAGCCTCACTGGAACTCAGTGTCCACATATAACAAGGGCAACCACAGGTTAACCGCTATCAGTCTCACTGGAAATCAGTGTCCACACATAATAAGGGCAACCACAATTCAACGACTCTCAGTCTTACTGGAATTCAGTGTCCAATATAACATGGGCAACCTCAGCACCAACGGCTCGCAGTCTCATTGGAAATCAGGGTCAACATATAATAACACAGTCACAGGTCAACTGATATCTGTCTCACTGGAAATCAGTATCCAAATATATCAAAGACAAACACAGGTCAACGGCTATGAGTCTCACTGGAAATCAGTGTCTACATATAACAAGAGCAGCCACAGTAAAAAGGCTTTCAATCTCAATGGGCATCTGTGTCCACTTAAAATAGGGAAAGCATAGCATCAATGGCTAATAGTCTCCAGGAAATCAGTGTCCACATATAAAGAGGTCAACCACAGGTCAATGGCTATAAGTCTCAATGTAAATCAGTGTCCTCATATACCAAGGGCAACCACAGGATCAATGGATATCTGTCTCAAAGTTTATCAGTGTCCACATATAAAAAGTCCAGCCAGAGCATCAACAACTATGTGTCCCAGTGGAGTCAGGGTCCACATATAACAAGGACAGCCACAGCATCAAATGATATTAGTCTTAGAGGAAATCATGGTTCACGTAAAACTAGAGCAGCCACAGCCTCAAAAGCTATCAGACCCACTGGAAATCAGTGAACACAAAGCAAATGTGTACCCACAGAATCAGCGGCTCTCAACTCACTGTAAGTATTTGTTCACAAATAACGAGGGCAACAACATATCAACAGCTATCAGTCTCACTGGAAATCAGTGTCCATATATATCAATTGCAAACATAGGTCAATGGCAAAGCGTCTCACTGGAAATCAGTGTACCCATATATCAAGGGGAACCACAGGTCTATGGCTATGTCTCACTGGAAATCAGTGTCCACATATAACAAGGGTAACCACATATCAACCGCTATCATTCCCAATTAAATCATTGTCGACCTTTAAAAAGTGAAACCACAGGTCACCTGCTATCACTCTCACAGGAAATCAGTGTCCACATATAACACTGGCAGCCACAGCATCAACAGCTATCGGTCTCATTGAAATCAGTCTCCCCATATATCAGGGGCAGCCACAGCATCAATGGCTAACACTCACACAGGAAACCAGGGTCCACATATAAGAATGGCAACCACAGCATCAACAGCTATCAGTTTCACTGGTAACGAGGGTCCACATAAAACAAGGGTAACCAGAGGTCAAATGCTATCACGTCCACTAAAATCAGTGTCCACATATAACAAGTGAAAACACTGGTCAACAGCTATCTGTCACACTGGAAATCAGTGTCCACAGATAACAAGGGCTACTGCAGGTCAACATCTATTCGTCCACAAGATTTCAGTGTCCACATATTACAAGGGACCCCACAGCATCAACAGCTAACAGTCTCACTGGAAATGTGTCCAAATATATAAAGAGCAACCACAGGTCAACGGCTCTCAGTCTCACTGTAATTCAGTGTGCCATATAACATGGGCAACCTTAGCAAAAATGTTATCAGTCTCAACGGAAACCAGGGTCCATATACAATAAGGCAGCCACAGATGAACGGCTATCAGTCTCACTGGAAATCAGTGTCCACATTTAACAAGGGCAAGTACAGTTCAACGGTTATTAGTCTCACTGGAAATCACTGTCCACCTATAATAAGGGCAACCAAAGCATCAACGGTTATCAGCCTCACTGGAAATCAGTGTCCACATATAAGAAGACCAACCACAGGTTAACGGCTTTCAGTCTCACTGGAAATCAGTGTCCACATAGATAAAGGGCAACCACAAGTCAGCGGCCCTCAGTCTCACTGGAATTCAGTGTCTCAGTATAACATGGGTAACCTCAGCATCAATGGCTATCAGCCTCACTGGATATCAATGTCCATATATAATAAGTGGAGATGAAGGTCAACCTATATCTCACTGGAAAACAGTGTTCACATATAACAAAGTCAACCACAGCAACAAAGGCTATCAGACTCATGGAAACAGGGTCCGTATATAAATAGGGCAACCACAGAATCAATGGATATCAGTCTCATTGGAAATCAGTGGCCAGATATAACAAGAGCAACTGCAGGATCATCAGTTCTGAGTCCCACTGAAATCACTGTCCAAGTATATCAAGGGCAATCACAGTTCAAAACCTATCAATTCCACTGTAAATCAGTGTCAACATATAAAAGGGCAACCACAGCATCAGCGGATATTGGTCACACTGGAAATTAGTGTCCACATATAACAAGGAAAACCAGAGCATAAAATGTTATCAGTCTCACTGGAATTCAGTGTCTACATATAACAAGGGGAACAACAGGTAAAATTCTATCATTCTCACTGGAAATTATGTCCACATATAAAAAGGGCAAGTAGAGCATAAACGTCTATCAGTCACACTGGAAATCAGTGTCCGCATATAACAAGTGCAACCAGAGCATGAACGGCTTCTAATCTCACTGGAAAAAGCTGTCCACATTTAACAATGGGAAGCGCAGTTCAACGGCTTTAGTCTCACTGGAAATCAATGCCCGCCTACAATAAGGGCAACCAAATCATCAACGGCTACCAGCCTCACTGGAAATCAGTGTCCACATATAATAAGGGCAACCACAACTAAATGACTCTCAGTCTCACTGGAATTCAGTGTTCAATATAACATGGGCAATCTCAGCGTCAACGGCTCTCAGTTTCATTGGAAACGAGCGTCAACATATAATAAGACAGCCACGGGTCAACCACTCTGTCTCACTGGAAATCAGTATCCAAATATATCAAGGGCAAACATAGGTCGAAGGCTATGAGTCTCACTGGAGATCAGTGTCTACATATAACAAGAGCAGCCACAGTAAAACGGCTATCAATCTCAATGGACATCTGTGTCCACTTATAAATAGGGAAAGCATAGCATCAATGGCTAATAGTCTCCAGGAAATCAATGTCCACCTATAAAGAGGTCAACCACAGGTCAACAGGTATCAGCCTCACTGGGAATCAGTGTCCTCATGTAGCAAGGGCAACCACAGCATCAACGGATATCAGTCTCAATGTTAATCAGTGTTCACATATAAAATGGGCAGCCACAGCATCAACAGCTATGTGTCCCACTGGTGTCAGTGTCCACATATAACAAGGGCAGTCACAGCATGAACTGATATCAGTCTTAGAGGAAATCATGGTTCACATAAAGCTAGAGCATCCCCAGCCTCAACAGCTATCAGTCCCACTGGAAATCAGTGAACACATTTAAATGTGTACCCACAGAATCAGCCCCTATAAACTCACTGTAAATATCTATCCACATATAACAAGGGCAAAAACAACTCAACAGCTGTCAGTCTCACTGGAAATCAGTGTCCATATATATTAAGTGCAAACACAGGTCAGTGGCTAAGCATCACATTGGAAATCAGTGTACCCATATAACACGGGAACCACAGATCTACAGCTATGTCTCACTTGAAATCAGTGTCCACATGTAACAAAGGCAACCACATATCAACTGCTATCAGTCCCAATTAAATAATTGGCCACATATAAAAATTGAAACCACAGGTCATCTGCTATCAGGTTCACTGGAAATCAATATCCACATATAATACAGGCAGCCACAGCATCAACCACTCTCAGTCTCATAGAAATCAGTTTCCCCATATATCAGGGGCAGCCACAGCATCAACGGCTACCCCTCACACAGAAAACGAGCGTCCACATATAAGAATGGCAACCACAGCATCAACAGCTATCATTTTCACTGGTAACAAGGGTCCCCATAACACAAGGGCAACCACAGGTCACTTGCTATCACATCCACTGAAAATCAGTGTCCACATATAACAAGGGAAACCACAGGTCAACAGCTATCGGTCCCACTGGAAATCAGTGTCCACATATAAAATGTACTACCAGATCATGAACGGCTATCAGTCTCACTGGAATACAGTGTCCACATTAAACGAGGGTAAGCACAGTTCAATGGCTATTTGTCTCAGTGGAAATCAGTGTCCACTTATAATAAGGGCAACTGAAGCATCAATGGCTATCAGCCTCACTGGACATCAGTGTGCACATATAACAAGGGCAACCACAGGTTAATGGCTATCAGTCTCACTGGAAATCAGTGTCCACATATATAAAGGGCAACCACAATTCAAAGACTCTCAGTCTCACTGGAATTCAGTGTCCAATATAACATGGGCAACTTCAGCATCAATGGCTATCAGTCTCAATGGAAATCAGGGTCCACATATAATAAGGCAACCACAGGTCAACGGCTAACAGTCTCATTAGATATCAGTGTCCACATATAACTAGGGAAACGAGAGCATCAACAGCTATCAGACTCACTGGAAAACAGTATCCACATTTAACAAGTGTAAGCAAAGTAAATAGCTATCAGTCTCACTGGAAATTTGTGTCCACATATAATAAGGGAAACCGAAGGTCAACCTATGTCTCACTGGAAATCAGTGTTCACATATAACAAGGTCAACCACAGCAACAATGGCTGTCAATCTCACTGGAAACAGGGTCCATATATAAATAGGGCAACCACAGAATCAACGGATATCAGTCTCACTGGAAATCAGTGTCCACATATAACTAGAACAAACACAGGTCAGTGGCTATCAGTCCCACCGGAAATCTGTGTCCCCATATAACAACGGCAACTAGAGGTCAACGGCTATCAGTCTCACTGGAAATCAGTGTCCATATATAACAAACGCAAGAACATGTCAACGGTTATCAGTCTCACTCGAATTCAGTCTCCAAATATGAAAAGGGCAACCACAGCATCAACGGCTTCAGTCTCAATGTTAATCAGTGTCCACATATAAAAAGCCAACCATGGCATCAACAGCTATCTGTCCCGCTGGAAATCAGGGTCCCCATATAACAAGGGCAGCCACAGCATCAATGGATATCAGTCTTACAGGAAATCCTGGTCCATATATAACAAGTGCAGCCACAGCGTCAACAGCTATCAGTCCCACTGGATATCAGAGAACACAATTATCAAGTATACCCACAGAATCAATGGCTTTCAACTTACTGTAATATATGTGCACAAATAACAAGGGCAACAACAACTCCAGAGCTATCTGTCTCACTGGTATTCAGTGTCTAGATATATCATGTGCCCACACAGGTAAACTTCTATGTCTCACTGGAAATCAGTGTACCCATATAACAAGGGGAACCACAAGTAAACGTCTATGTCTCACTGGAAATCAGTGTCCACATATAACAAGTGCAACCACAGCATCAATGGCTATAAGTGTCACTGAAACTGGGTCCGCATATAACAATGACAACGACATCATCAACGGCTATACGTGTCACTGGAAATCAGTGTGTACGTATAACAAGGACAACCACAGCATCAAAGGTTATCAGTCTCATTGGAATTCAGGGTCCATATATAACAAGGGCAACCACATGTCAATGACTATCAATCCACTTGAAATCAATGCCCACATATCAAAATGTCAATCGCAGGTCATCAGATATTTGTCTCACTGCAAGTCAGTGTCCACATATAACAAGGGCAGTCACACCATCAACGGCTATCAGTCTCACTGGAAATCAGTGTCCACATATAAAAAGTGCAACCAGAGCATCTACGGCTATCAGTCTAACTGGAAATCTCTGTCCACATACAACAAAGTCAAGCAAAGTTTAACGGCTATCAATCCAACTGGAAATCAGTGTCCATATAACAAGGTCTACTACAGCATCATCGGCTATCAGTTTCACTGTAATTCAGTGTCCACATATCACAAAGGCAACAACAGCATCAATGATTATCAATCTCACTGGAAATCAGTGACCACCTATACCAAGTGCAACCACAGCATCCACAGCTGACAGTCTCTCTGCAAATCAGGGTCCACATATACCAAGGGCAGCCACAGATCAATGGCTATCAGTCTTACTGTAAAATCGTATCCACATATAACAAATGCAACCACTGCATCAACATCTATCAGTCCCATCGGCAATCAGTGTCCACATATAAATGGGCAAGCACAGCATCAGTTGCTGTGATTTCTATCAGCACGGCTCTCAGCCTCACTGTATATCACTGTCCACATATCTTTTGTAGCACTTGAGCTATTCCCACAGAATGTATTGTCAGGGAACTGGAAATAGTGTAACTCCTGTTTCTGATTTAATTTACAGGGGTTGTGGGTGGTCAGACTCAGTTAGTCCAAATACTTAAGAAATCAGTTGGAAAGAAAACATCAGATGAGTTCTACTTGTTGGCACAGTAACACGGTGTGTGTCTGGGGAGTAGAGGGTATTCACATGATGATGAGAGTAAGACTTGAAATTCCAAAGAATGAATAACAAATATGATATAGAACATACAAGTATGGTGTTATGGTCCGTTCTTCAGAGATGTCACATCTGAATTTAAACACTTAAATTACAAATCTTCAACCTGTCATTTTCTCAAATAGAGATCTTAAGAGAATCTGGATAAAACAGGGGCTACATTTGAGGTTCAAAAGAATGTTGCTTAATGATGAATCATGCACAGTTACTGGACAGGTGAGCTGGTCAGCAGCGCACTGACAAGAGGGACAAGGCATGTATGTGGGACCTTGGAAGATCCTTTTATTATAGTAGGAGGATCAAATTTGGGGAAGGGAAAGCAGATGGAGTTCTCTGATTTTTTAGAAGTATTTGACCTATATTTAGAAATTCATTGTTATTTAACTTAATATCTGAAATTTTGTTTGACTATGAAGAAAAAAAAATTCACTCAAGTGTAAATGTCTCTTTCCTAACCATATGTTAGGAAGGAAACATGTCTCACGGACCTTACTTGTGGTACTGATAAGAATACATTTATGATATAACAGCAATAATTCTGTGAACATCACCACGGAAGGCAGCTAACTTACCTAAGGTCACTGCAAATCCACAAAAAGAAATTAAGGTTTCCTACGTCCAACTAAGCAGATAAGCTTTCCTGCAGTACACAGAGCCTATACTCTGAGACCCTGAAAAATGATGTTTTCTAAAAAAATCCAAACTGAATACAACTTGACATTCTGGCTGGATTAAATATGTAACAGAGCTTCTAGTATTACCCAGCGGAAAGAAATTTTAAAAGACGGAAATGGTAGGATGATCTGACAACTAGAAAGATACTTTTAAAGTTTACAAACATTAATTTAAACCTTGGTTCATAGTCTTAATTTTGAAAAAGTTACTTAATCTCCCTGAACTTCACGTTTTCCTGGGTACAATGAGGATAGTATGAGATAATTTATGCAAATCACAGTGCCTCAAGCTCTGGTAAATGCTCGATAAATAGCACCAACTGTATTTATTAATAATAGTTAATATTTTAATCATTTACTACTCTCACCTTCAGATGACCCAGACAATGAAGCTATTATTTCTCTCAGTGACTGATACCTCAAGGAAAGCACTAACCTGATATAACAATGACTAAAAGAAGACCATTTTAGTGAACCCACACATGCCCACACATCTCCCACCACTACACACACACTTCAGTTCTCAGAAATAATTAACTGTGAACAACTACTTTATTCCAGATACACTGTAAATGCTGTAAACTGATCTACATTTCTACAGCTTCAGAAAATGTTCTCCCCGTAAAGTATTAGCTAACATCAGAGCACTGCAGGGGTAACAAAGACCTGTCAGAGTGAACAAAGCAAACTGTTAGGTAAATCCATAGTTTTATAAAGTCCATAGTTACACACTTTCTATGATCAAAACAAAAAAAGCTTTAACTTTCATTTTCCAGATTTCCGAAGTACAATTAAGGGTAAATGAACTTCAAATTGAAAATTCTGTTCTTCCACTCTTCTTAAAGCTTTCAAAAGCCTACTCAAGTAGCAAAATAAATTTTTGTTTGTTTCTAGACCTTATTTTTCTTTCTTTCTTCTCATCTTTCCCATGTATTATTGCTCAGATGATTAACAACTGTGTCTGTTCATCCTTGGTGACAATTACCAACATGCAAATGCTGAAATTCCATCTTCGTGGTCAGAACATTTTGCTTTATCTTTTTGGGAGACAGGTCCCGACACAGCTTTTCTATTTTGCATGAGGCCTTTCCACCACAAAAGTGGATTCCTCTTACAATTCCAGGGTCAAACAGCCTGTCAGATGTGGCCTGCTCTAATTCAGATGTTGGAAGAGTTTAAAGAGAAAACAAAACCTTCCTCTGAGGCAAGTTCATGGCCAGTATCAGAGATAAGCCTGCCGGGCTCCACATCCCACCCCATCACCATGGAGGGAGCCAGGTTCCTGATGCAGTGTGGCCTCCTCAGAATGCCTCTGAAAACAAAGCATGCACAACACAGATGAATTAAATAGAAACACGTCTGCAGAGACTTAAATCTTTTGAACAAGTAATCAATAAATCTGAAGTATCCTAAAATGAAATTTCATAAGCACTGACTGGGTTGAGATTTAAACAAATGCTTTTGATCTGCCTCAAACCAGGCTGAATGCTTCCCTCTGCATGGGCCTTCTTCCCAGTGATGCACATTCATAACAATCCCAAGTTCTATCCACTATTTTTAAAAAGCATCTAATTAGCTTTGATGTGCCAGCATTCAGTTAAATGATGTAACTAAGGAGTCCTTTGGTAAACTAACAAACTGTGAATTGTTCAAAATTTTTGAGAGTATGAATTATTAAAAATTAGTCAAAAATTACCTCTTCCGTCCAGTCTCCCAAACTAGAAACCTTGGTTTTTGACAAACCTGCACTTCCTAAATCCAGTCAGTCGCCAAAACCAATCATCTCTAACTCAGACAGTCCTCTAGAATTATACTATCATTCACCACAATTGCTTTCGCTCTCGGACCTAGTTTGAACGATTTCAGTACTCTCTACCTTGATTGCCAGTCTCCTGCATCCACCTCTCACCATGCAGTGAGACCTCACCAAAAGCAAAGACAAGCACTCCCTTCTCTTGCCAGGAAAATCCTTGTAGATCTCCAGTGATTCTGAGATGGAATTCCGGGTCCTGGTCTGGCCTGTGACGGTGCCCTCATGGATAGCCATCTGCCCACACATCTCCTCTCATCCTTCTCAAGTCCCCCTTTGTTCCTGCCAACCTAGATACCTCCCCGTTTCCTGGATGTGCCAGGATCCATCAGAGCCTCTGGGGAAGAATGAGTTTTTCTCTCAAAGACAGCTCAGCTTTCCCCCTGGCAAACTCCTATTTAACCTTCCAGTGCCGCTTTGAATGTCCCCTCTCTATAGTGGGCTACTCCCCCTTTCCTTCCCCTGGCAGTTGAGTGCATCATCGTCTGTGTTCCTGCAGCACGTTTAGCATCTCTATCAGCATTTCCTCTGTGTGAGTATTCACTGTGTGCTGCCCTCTCCCCAGCGATATCATGATCTCCCCTAAGACGTGAACCACGTACAATTCCGAGGCTAGTATGAATGCTAACATTGACTGAATCCTCTACTGCATGTTAGCTTCATCATGATCTAACACAAAGTACATGAAATTAAAGCCAGGAAACTCCTGGGTTTAAATCATAAATCCTAGCACCGTCTTCTTCTAGAAACTTAGCTGTGGAGCTTTGCGCTTCCTCACCTGTAAACTAGTAACACAACCAGCTCATGGCGGGGGGGTGGGGGGGGAGGGAGGGAGAACTAAGGAAGATTAAATGAGAAAATGCATGAACACTGCCAGGAAACTTCCGGGTATGAATATATGCATCAACAATAACAAAGATAAAAAGGCCCTGGCACCCACTCTGTGCTGGCATGTGGTCAACAATCTCCCCATCTAACCAACTAGTACAAAGGCCCATGGAGGACACAGGAGCTGACCGATGCCACAGGTTAAGTGCCAGCAAAGCCAAGACTCAAGCCCAGGTGGGAATCCAACCATAAGCTCCAAACATTACTTCACTTACCTAAGTACCCGATAGTTGATCTGATCCTCATCAAAATTCCTTTTACTTTCCTCATTTTATGGATGAAAAAACTGAACCTCAAATAAATAACTTGCCACATATCATACATAGAGTTACAGGGTAAACAAGCTAGGATTCAAATCCAGTGTGTCTAAATTCAAAACACTTCAGTCAAAATCGCATGGGCTATCATCAATATAAAAGGTGCAGACATACTATAAAACAGAAGACTGGCATGAACCTCAGGAACAGCACCTGTGTGGCCGTGATTCAAAATGAAGCCAGATTTCCCCTGGTTAAGGTGATCAAGACAGACAGGCTGATAGATAGATGATTGATGGATGGATAGATGACTGATAGATGGTTGGATAGATAGACGATTGATGGATGGATAGATAGATGATCGATGGATGGATAGGTCGATGATAGATAGATACATAGATAGATAGATACATAGATACATAGATAGATAGATTGGTTGATCTTTTATTTTTAATTTTTATTTATTTATTTATTTTTATTTATGGCTGTGTTGGGTCTTCGTTTCTGTGCGAGGGCCTTTCTCCAGTCGCGGCAAGTGGGGGCCACTCTTCATCGCGATGCGCGGGCCTCTCACATCGCAGCCTCTCCCGCTGCGGAGCACAGGCTCCAGACGCGCAGGCTCAGTAATTGTGGCCCACGGGCCCAGTTGCTCCACGGCATGTGGGATCCTCCCAAACCAGGGCTCGAACCCGTGTTCCCCGCACCGGCAGGCAGACTCCCAACCACTGCGCCACCAGGGAAGCCCAGATTGGTTGATCTTAAGAAGGAACCTTCACAAGTCACAGTACATCCCGGGGAATCTTCTTTCACATGGGAAGTAACAAGAAGATATCACAATATTTTATATGGTTTATTTCCCTAATACCGAAGGGAGACCACAGTTGTGATGGGTAAAGAACAGGAAGAAGAAAAACAGGCACATATGGATGTTTTGTTATTTACTATCATCTCTTGATCTCAGCCAGGGCTCATTTCCATCGTCTCCAAACCCCTCTCTCAGTCGCGCACACACAGAGGAGAAGGGGTGTGGTCAGAAGCAGGGCACAGATGTAACCAACCCACAAGGATGAGACCTTTACCCTGCCTCATAAACACCGAGCTACACACGGGGAGCCAAGCAGACTCCAGTTTCCTCACGAGAAAGTCCGCTCACCACAACCCCCAGGGTCACACATGTACCACATACCTGAGAAAGATGAACAATACTCTGGTTTAGAAGTGATAACCCAGCTATGTTGTCATTTGTTATGAGTTATCAAATGGCTTTGGAATGACGGTTCTGCAGTATTAACCCTCTTGGTGAGTGGTAGCTGGGGAGGAACCAGATGGTACTGTTTCGTGTCAACAGTTAGTACCTGGATGAGACATGAACACACAGGAAGAGTGCTTCAGGGCCCGCAGAAACCTCCAGCCTTCTGGGAACAAAGCTCCTGCCCTCAGAACTGCTTCTAAGGGTATGCCCATGACCAGCAAGGTCAGAAATACTGACTCAGAGCCACGTAAAAACCATCAATGATTAGAGCAGGCTAGAAAACTGCCAAGAGTGGCCATCTGTTTAGAAGAGGAGGTTTGGCAAGTATACTTAAGAATACCCTAGTCAGAAAGGAAACAAATGTGCTAAGTTTTTGAGTGGCATGGGCAGGATAGCCTGCATCCCATGTGGGTCTTTAAATTACAGGGCGATGAGTAGACACATATCAGAGCTGCTGTTTCCACTGCAATCTGCCTCACAGCCATTGAGTTCTGTGAATTCTCCTACTTACATCAAAGGGAGCTGAGCTGGACTCGGCATCCTGACCACATGGCTCCCTGAAGCAGTCACTGAAAGGAAGAAGGAGACCCATGGCAATGATCCATGAGCAGAACTTCTCTGCTTCTTCTGGAAGCCCATTCTCCTGCTGGCTGAATAGCTTCTCCAGCAGAGTTCGCCCTGCAGGGGAGACACGGTCGTTAAGCGGGAGCACTGGCGGGTCCCCTGGCTCAGACTCCCAGAGGAGAGGCCAACAAACACAGCTGGGGTAGCACCGTTGCCAAGACTTTGTCATGTACAGGGAAGATTCTGCAGGTGGGCCACACGGGAAAGGGCAGACCTGGGTCACTCTCCCATCCTCCAGAATATCTCCTGCCCTCAAACAGAATGGGCCACGTGATCGGCCCTACATCCTCTTCCATCTGAAGAAGACCCAGCCTTTTGGGTTTCACTGGAAATCCTCTTTCCACTCCTTGTCAACCAGCTGGAAGCTCTCTGAAGAGGCAGCAAGTAGCCACCAAGTGGGCTAAGAAATGTCAGAGGCTGACTCACATTCTCAGGCGTGACTGGTGGGGGGCGGGGAGGGGGGTGATGGAGAGGCAGGCACCAGCCACTGGAAGGGGACAGGGTGGGTCCACAGAAAATACCACCATGAAGAGGAGAGTAACAGAAACTCAATATATTCTCATATAAGCCTCAGAAACATCACTCTAGGGTAGGTCTACATTGAGGTTTTTATTACTTCCCTAAGAGAGACAAGAGAAGAGAGGCACATGGAGAGGAGAGTGCCTGCTGTGGGCCAGACCCACATTGTCCTGTGGCTCTGGGTCCCACACGCGGCGAGAGCAGGGTGATGATGGAGGAACACAGGCGTCTGCTCTCACTGGTCAGCCAGAGCCAAGAGCTGCAGGCCAGACCCTCATCCGTCTGATTCTCAACTTACTATTCTTCAGAGAGTGGTTTTGCTGGCTTCCGCACTAATCATCTACGGTGGAGGAAACAGGAGGTCTCCAGGGTCACTCAGTTCCCGCTGCTCCGGCCCTCCCTCTATCAGCAAGTTCAGTCTTCAAATTTAGATTAAAGTCCCATATCCAGAAAAGCTCCCAGTGACCCCTTTCTGCACTCTTCTGGCTCCCTTCAGAGCTCCTCTGTGTCATTAATTACTTTAGTTAATTATTTATTTAATGTCTACTCTGCTTACTAAAACATAAACTCTCTGACAGTCAGCAGACATCCTGCAGACCTGGCCACTCACAAAGAAGAAGCACCAATGAACACTTTCTGGAATTCTGATTGAATACAATGCTATGATTCTGTGACAAAGACTCATTCACATCATGGTCAGAACTGAAAATGAAATATCCGTCTAGACCAGGGGTCAGCAAACTTTCGCTGCAAAGGACCAAATAGAAAATATTTTAGGCTTTAAGGGCAAGTAAGGTCTCTGCTGCACATTCTTCCTTGGTTTGGTTTGGTTTTGAACAAATTTAAGAATGTAAAAAGCACTCTCCGCTTGGGGCTGTGCAGGGCCAGGCCTCACTCTACACATCAGTCACATCTAAATTTCAAACGTATAAACATTCAGTTCTGCAGGATGGTTTCCATGCAATTTTAATGCCTCTTCCTATGTTTGTTTGTAAAAGAAAACTAAATTCAAAATCTACCTCTCATATGTAGAATGACAAAGCAGGGCAAAAGAGGCTCTCTGTTTTCTCCATTCCTGTAGGTCACTAGAGAGCATTTGCAGGTCTCCCAGGACATTTTCTGAGGGGAAATTGAACTCTTTTTCCCTACATAACTAAGTTTGCCTGCACCTAACTGGACCCACACACCTAAGAAATCACATCTCTTGGTTCTCAAGTGATTAATTATCATTACACTAAACCATTCTTATGCAGACCATCTTACAGTAGCTCTGCTAACGGCCAGAAAGCTAATTAGTTCTTTCCTACAACTCAATCTTGCATATGACATAAAACAAGGGAGACAGGATCTCGTGTGTGTGTTTCCCAGAGTGAATGAATGTATATGTGTTCATCAAGCCAAAACCTTATGAGCAGTGGTTGAGGAGCGGCGTGGAAAAGAGGGAAGCACAGCCCCAGAGCTTCGTGCCCTGAGGTGCGAACAACCTTCACCCCGAGGACCTCAGCTACAGCCCCGACCCTGTGCTGGGGGCCAGCCCGCCACTGCCCCCCTGGGCCCCACTTCCAGCTCTAACAGCCCTGAGTGTCTCCCTGGTGGCTAACTCGCCCTGGGCTGGGAGCCCTGCCCTCACCTCCCTGCCTTCACAAGAGCCCGGGTGCCCAGGGACTTCCTCTCACAGGCCTCTCCGATGGAGATGTTACGTCCAATTCCACACGCTTAGGGACAGGGAGTGGGGGTGACATTTTGATCCCACAAGCACTTTTAAATGATGTGACTCCTCCAAACCCTCAGCGCCCTTGACACTCCCGCCAGCCCTCATCCTGCAGGGTCCACACTTTCTGGTCCTTCCGTCTCTCACAAAGCCCTCCACCTCCTCACTCACCACCCTGGTCTCCACTCGACCCCATCATCATCGTCACCGACACTCCTGGAGGTAACCCACCCGTGACCTTGAGTCCTGCCTTCACCCCGCGGGACCCGGCCCGACCAACCCCCGGCTGTGCCGCCTGTGCCAGGCCCGCGTCCAATTTCAGTCAGCCCTCGGGGCTCCCTGACCCCCTCAGGCTGAGGCCGTGAGTGAAGCCCCACCTCCCACTACCTCTTCCAGCTCCCTGGGCACCAGCCGGTGCTCCCGCACCAGAGCACTCTGCCCTGGGCCTGCATGACCCAGCCTATCTCACTCACCCACATCTCTGCTCAACTGTCCCTTCCCCCACCCTCCCTAAAACAGCACCTACCGCCCTTTCCCATTATTCCCTTCGGCCTCCAGAGCCGGGCCCTGAGCTCTTGCGAGCCCATGGACCACTCCTCTTGGAGTGTCAGCTCCATTTCAGCAGATGCCGGTGTCTGTTCACCACTTTCACCCAGAACCACAAGGGAGGCCTGGCCCAGAGCAGGTCCCCAGTAAACCAGTGTATGGACATCTAATCCCCGATATGACTCTTTCAGCTCTGGCTCTAGAATCCCCGCTAAACCTCCATCCTCCACATGGGCCTTGAATCAGTCACGGTTACACGGTTACTGCCACCCTCGCTGGTCGATCCCAGGCTCCAGCACCACACCACAACCAGGCCCCCATCCCCCTCTCCCTCTGTCACGTCAGCCTGGGAACCCACACACACTCCAGCCTGGCCCACGCTTCCCTCTGCCTGCAGCTGAGCACCTTAACACCCCAGAAGAAAGACACACTCGCTGCCTGTCCTCACTTTACTATCTTGACTATAAACCTCAATGAGGCCCAAACCTGCTCTGCATTCTCAACTCAGCTTCCAGTCACCTCCCTCATCCCACTCTTTCCAATGAGGAGCTGATGACCCTCTCAAATAATTTACTGAGAAGATGCAAGAATCCGGGACAAACTGTATATGCAAAACACCCACACCTGCACCCTCCTCTGCCTACGCTTCATGGTGGACACCCTGCTCCAGACAAAAGCAAGTTCTCTCTGTGTCCTGGATCTAATTCCTTGTTGCATGCATGGAACTTCACTCTTTAACTGTTCCTTCTCTCTCTGAATCATGAACACACCCTTCTTGACTGGACATTACCAGAATCACAAATACATGCTTAACTGTAAAAAAATCTCCCTGAGCCCACATCATTACCCACCACCAGCTACTGTCCCATTTCTTGGTTTCCTCTCACATCAAAACTGCTAGCTATATCATCACAAAGTATACAAATAACAAATGTTGAAGAGGATGTGGAGAATAGGGCACTTTCACACTCTGTCGGTGAGAATGTAAACTGGTGCAGTAACAACTTAAAACACTATGGAGGTTTCTCAAAAACTAAAAATAGAACTACCATATGACTTAGCAATTCCACTGCTGGGCATATATCCAAAAACATTCAAAAAGATACATGCACCCCAATGTTCAGAACAGCACTAGTTACAATAGTGAAGATATGAAAGCAACCTAAATGTCCATCAATAGATGAATAGATAAAGATGATGTGGTACATATATACAATGGAATATTAATTTGCCATAAAGAATGAAATAATGTCATTTGCAGCTACATGGATGGACACAGAGGTTATCATACTAAGCGAAGTATGTCAGAAAGAAAAAGACAAATACCATATGATATCACTTATATGTAGAATCTAAAATATGACACAAATGAACTTATTTACAAAACAGAAACAGACTCACAGACATAGAAAAACTCATGGTTACCAAGGAAGGGGCAGGGGCAAATTAGGAGTATGGGATTAAGGACACAAACTACTATATATAAAATAGATAAACAACAAGGATTTACTGTATAGCATAGGGAATTATACCCAATATCTTGTTAAAACCTATAATGGAATACAACCTCAAGAATACTTTGCTGTACCTGAAACTAACACAACATTGTAAATTAACTCTACTTCAATTAGAAGGAACCTACTAGCCAGAATTACCTACACCTGCCACCTCTGACCCCTCCCTCCTGGCTCAGCCCACTCTGTGCTTAATCCCTCCAGAAATTCTCACTGTCGACTCACTGTGACTCCTTAAAGCACTTTCTTCTCACCCCCTGATGCTCCCTCTGTTCTCTCCACCTCGCAGCTATGGTCTCCCCAGGCCCCTTTCTTGGTTTTCTGCTCAGTGTGTTCAGGCTCATTCTACTACCTCCTCTCAACTCTTCCCATTTTCTCTCCTACGGACTCACCCCAGCAAATACTCCTCCCCTTAAAACCAGGCAGGTCTCTGTGACTGCATCAGCCAGCAGAGGATGGGAGAAGCGGCATCCCCCTCGGGAAGAAGATGAGAAATCAAAGAACCTCGAACCAGGCACTGAGAGTTTTTCCTCCAGGGTCTCTCAACCTGGATTCAAGGAAGCCTGAAACCCAGAAGTGGGTATCAGAATTGACTGGGGAAGCTCTCAGGAACAATTTGGACATTTGTGTCAGTAATCTTTAAAAATTCACCCCTTTACACAAAAATTCCACTTTGGAAAACATGTCATAGGAAACTATCCCAGAGTGATGCATCACAGGATTACTGTGAAAATTAGATGAGATAACACATGTGAAGTGCTGAGCCCAGTTCCTGGTACAATAATAAATGGACCGTTGCTACTAAAAAGAAAAAAATGAAAGAAACTAAAATGTCCAGCTGTAAAGACATATTTAAAAAACGATAGCTTTATATAGATGACAGCTTACTATACAGCTGTCAGAAGTCATGTTAGTATAGAAAGAATAATGACTCAATTAATTTCAACACATTGAATATATGAAAAAGAATAAAAGTAAAACTAAATAGATGTCACTGGAGAATGCTAGTGCACCAATCGCCACTGATAACAGAGAATTAATGGGAAATAAATTAATCTGCCTTTCCAGTACGAATTGGATTTTAGGTTAATAATCATACCTAGTGATTAAAGTTTTCAGTACAGGAAAATTCCAGCCAAAAATGCAAAGAGATGACAAAATTAGAAAATAGCAATCCCTAATGGTTCACATAATGAATAGATGGGAAACCCATTATAAAACGGTCAACTGAAAAATGTGCAAAGAAGACATCAATCTGTCATCCCCAAACCCACAAGTCATTCAGAGTCAACACAAGGAGACAGGTAAACCTGGTAAGCCCCTCGATGGGGGGGATTGTAAAGTCTACAGCACTGTCCAACAAGCACCCAAGCTGTCCCTCCGGGAAGAGAGAGAAGAGGCCCAAGCATGGGACACACCATGTCAGCCAGGACCTATTCTCGCCCAGGGTTTCTGACAGTCTGTGAATGCCTAGTTAACAGAAGAGTGTTGTCTGTTGGGGTTAGGGCTACCCTAACACTAACCCTTAAACAATGAATTCTATGTGACTTCAATATAATGATGCCATTGCGGCATATTAAAAAGTACATTTTTGAGATGCAGACTTAAGTATTTGAGATACATATAACAGGATGCCAGGAATTTCTCCAAATTAGTCCATTAAAAAAATGGTGGTGAGGGGTGGAGGTGATGAAGCTATTACAGGGTAATAGTAATGCTGATAATTATGGGAGGTGGGTGGTGGTCCCATGGACTTCATCACATCTCTGCTTTTATGTATGACCAAACTTTAACAATTAATATCTTCAATCACGCTATTAAAAAGGTTTAATGACATGGAACAATGTGTCAAAAGTATTATATGAAATGCTCAAGGTTACACAGCTTAACAAGGTGTGTTCCTGATTCTTCAAAAATAGCAGAAACGACTTCATTTAAAAAGAGTCAAATCACTGCAGAAGGAATATGACAAATTTTTAAAAATTTTTTCAATGACCTGCACACCAGCTGGACGGAACTGAACTCCCCTTCCGACCCACGGGATGTAATTTGACCAGAGTAGGGGGAACGGACAGAGACAAGACGTTATGTTTTGTTTCTTGCACTGATGGCTGGGGATTTAATACTTGTGCATGGAGTGGTCCAGCCTCCCCAGCACCATTCATTGCAAAGGCTATCTTGTCCCCATGGGACCTTCTCACCTCCTTTGAAGGCACAAGTCTGGCTTTCTTTTGGAGCTCTCTGTTCTCTTCCTTGGATCTATTGTGTCTTGTGTGCCAATATCATGCTGTCTTGATGATGGTAGGTTTGCAGTCTAGGTGGAAATCAGGCAGCGTGGGACGTCCGAAGTCTGCACTTCTTTCTGAAGGGCGTATGGACACTCTCTATGTTCTTTTGGGTTTCCAGACACATTTTGGATTTCTGGGTTATATTTGTCTGAGAAAATCCGTGGGTATATTGAGAGGAATGGCATCGACTCTCTAGATTGCCTTGGGGGTGTGGAATCATTTGCGCAAGATGGACTGTTCCGATCCATGAGCACAGCCTATTTTTCCAAGTTGGGTGTGTGACGTGTTCATTTTCTTTCATCAATATGTATCTCATCCGGTTTTCTGAGTTATGGGTCTTGTAGGTCGTAGGTAGGATGAACTCCTAGGTATTTTCTTTCTGTTGTTACCGTCATTTTCCATGGGGTTGTCTCCTTCCTTTCTCATTCGGTTAGTTTGTTGTAAGTGTACATAAAGGCAACCGATTTCCATACAGTCGATGAAGTTTGTACCCTACAATCGAACTGAATTTCCTGAGTTCTGTTCTGTTTTGTTTTCTTTTTTTTGGGTGGGTGGGGGAGCGCCTTCAGGATTTCCTGTGCAGAGAATTAGGTCCATTGGTGTCTTTCCTCTGCCGTCGGATAATTCTTCTTTTTTCTTTCCATGCCGTTATTACGGTGAGGACTTCCTCCACCTGGGTGAATGAAATCAGCCAGCATGCCACGGTTAGAGTTATGCGTATGCAATAACTGGCCCTCTTCTCCTTCCACCCTTTCCATCTCTCTGAGGTCTCCAGGAAGCTCAGGACTAGGCCAGGGACCCATAGGGCTCAGCTTGGTCAGCTGGACTGCTGTTCGTCTGCCCCTCTGTCCCAGGCATAATTTGCTCTACCATCTGTGACTCTTCTGTGGCTGGTGGTGGGGTTTGAGGGTGTGGGGGAGCCTTCAGACCTTTCCCTCCTTTGAGACCAATCCTCTGTTCGTTCTGGGTTGGCAGATTACAGTCCACCATATGGGTGGTCTAAGGCCAGCCTTTGGTCCAGGCCCAAGACCAGGCTCTGGGGGCTCACCCTGTGGGGCCCAGCATTCATCTCCAGCCTGCTCACCCTTGTGCTTTACCTTGGTGTGCTCTGGGTCCTGTAGCTGACTCAGGGGGAAGCTTGGCATGATGCCCCAGCTCAGATCCACCTGTGCTGAGCTCTCTTTGTAGCCCTGGATTGGGCCCTGTAGACTCCTGGGCCATGGTCCCAGAGAAACCTCCATGGTCACACTAACCCAGAACCTGCTGTGGCCCTCGTGGGCAGTGGGGGCTGGGGGTGGGGTGGGAGGACCCGGCCCCACACTTGGGGAGATGAATTGGATGTCCAGATCAATGAGCTCCTCGCCGATCTCCAACTTGGAGCTCTGCCATGACAGTGACCAGCAGATGGGACTGCTCAGCCCAGAGGGATCAGGGCACTGCCGGGCCATTATCACTGCTTCTTCTGCAATCGACCTTCTGCTCCCAGATCAGGCACAGACCTAGGCCAGATCACATAACCACCCGGGACAAAAGAGATCCACCTAGAGGGTTTGATATAAACTTCGGGTTGAAGGGCACTGCCTGGGCGCGTTCCATCCTGACCAGCCAGCTTGGGACAGCACTGTGGATGTTTCTGGCCTACCGGGCTTCTCACCCCTCATCAGCCTGCCAATGCTGGAGGCAGACCCACCCCACAGGACAGGAACACCCACCCCCAACACCACTCCACACATCCAGGGAAGGGACAGAGTGCTACCCAGCTGGCATCAGGGTGGTGGCCTGGCTTGGGGCTCTCAGGCTTGCCTTTGGGGTCCTCTCACACAATGGCCCAAGGCCACTCACGTGAGCCTTGACCCAATGTCGACAGCCTTGGAGGAACACCCTGACTGTGACATTTCCTGAGGCCACAGCCCCAGCACATGGGAACACAGCACAGCCATGTTTAGAGCCACGTGAGCTGGGGAGGGGGCTCCTCTAGGATGTGGATGCCTCGTTCCCCAGGTTCCAGGTTCTGTTGGGCTCTATTGCCAGGGAAGTGAGGTCACCTCCTGGGGTTCCCTGGCCCAGACCAGTGACACTAACACGGCCTGGGCAGAGCCAGGGCCCAGGCTCTGTTGACATAACTGCTTTCAGATATGGTGGCTCTCCTCCGTGTCATCTGGGATGTTGCCATGTACAAACCATGGGACTCTCCTCCCGAGTCTCCCCATCTTCAGGGTGGCACTCATTCTGGCATCGACTTCCTAAGGAAACCATTAGGCAGATAGACCTAAAAGCACCTACAGTGCCTGTCAAACCATTAGGCTGGTATCACATGGAGGGCTGGTATCACATGGAGCACAGGTACACACTGCACAAAGGAAGGATTGCCTCAGGGTTGGCCTAGTGCAGAATCCAGCTGAAACAGGCTTGGGTCTACTCTGGGATCTCAGGAGAGTCACTCATCCTACAGCCTACATCCCACTCCCACTAAGGGAGGGCTAAAAGTCAAGAAATTTCAGACATCACCCCCTGTGGCTTACAACCTTCGAGGTCCCCCAGTTGCAGTTGATTCACGTTCACGTGTCTCATCTTGGCCTCTGGTGTAGGTTGCCCCTGCATTGGCTCCCGGCAGTCTTGCCTCCAGATCACATATCTTTGAGGAAATGCCCACCCCTCCAAAATGGATGGACATTGTTGATTTGGTCCTCGTCTATAGATGGAGTTAGGAAAATTCTATGACTTCTACTCAATTCCTCTCCCCTGTGATTGTGTGACTTGTGCGTGCATGCACACGTGAGCGCACATGTATTTGTATCTCTAAGTGTGATACATAATATGTATGTACTAGATATATATTATGTAGAAAAATTTATGATACATAATATATATATTATACATATTGCCTATAATATATATTTTATGTATCCTAATCTTATTCTATATAATAAATTCATGATATAGAATATGTTTATTATATATAATCTGGGTATAATATGTATAGAATACCTACAGGTGCACATACATAAACACAGACACATTGTTAGGGTTCAGCTTCGGGTTAGGGTTTTTGTGTCTCGAAGGCTTACATTGTGTGACTTCTCGGTTTGTTTTCCAGATGATCCCCCTCGTCAGTTCCATCACTGGAAAATCAATGTTTTCTCTAGTTCGCTCCACTGCCTTTTTGTCGTATGGACAATTTTCCTGTGCCTTCCAAAACGCTTTTCAGTCGCCTGGAGCCCCAACTGCCTTTATTGTGCTTCTGTTTCCCTTGCCTGAGGAGGCTGATCTACAGACATGCTTCTAAGGCAGAGGCCCAAGAAGGTAAAGCCTATGTGTTTCTTCTAGGCCTGGCCTGACTTCAGGTTTGACATTGCGGTAGTCGATTTAGTGTGAGGTTCTTGTTGTATGTGGCACGAGAAAGCAAACCAGTGTGATGCTTGTGCATGGAGCGGTCCAGTTACCCCAGCACCATTCATTGCACAGGCTATCTTGTCCCCATCGGACCTTCTCACTTCCTTTGACTGAACAAGCTTGGCTTTCTTTCGGAGCTCGCCTTTTCTTCCTTGGGTCTATGAGGAAGTCTTGTGTGCCAATACCATGCGGTCTTGATGATGTTAGGTTTGCCGTCTAGTTGGAAAGTTGCAGGCAGCTTGGGACGTCCGAACTCTGCACTTCTTTCTGAAGAGTGTATGGACAATCTCGAGGTTCTTTTGGGTTTCCAGACACATTTGGGAATTCTTGGTTGTACTTGTCTGAGAAAATCCGTGGGTATTTTTAGAGGAGTGTCATTGAATCTCTGGATATCCTCGAGGGTGTGGAATCATTTGCACAAGACAGACTCTTCCGATCCATGAGCACCACATATCTTTCCATGTTGGGTGTGTGTCATCTTCATTTTCTTTCATCGATATGTCTCTTGTCCCGTTTTCTGAGTTACGGTTCTTGTAGGTCATGGGTTAGTTGGACTCCTAGATATTTTCTTTGTACTGTCCTCCGGGTTGTCTTCTTCCTTTCTCATTTGGATACTTTGTATTGTGTGTACAGAAAGGCAACCTATTTCTGTAGCATCAATGAAGTTTGTACCCTGCAATCGAACTGAGTTTCATGAGTTCTGTTCTGTTTTGTTTTGTTTTGTTTTATAGGGGGTGTCGCCGTCAGTATTTTCTATGCAAAGAATCAGGTCAATTGGAGTTTTTCCTCTGCCGAGGGTAATTCCTCTTTCTTCTTTCCATGCCATTATTATGGCGAGGACTGACTCCAGCTTGGTGAATGTAAGCAGCCAGCATGCCAGGGATAGGGTTAGGTGTATGCAATAACTGCCCTCTTCTCCGTCCTCCCTCTCCATCTCTCTGAGTCCTCCAGGAAGGGCAGGACTAGGCCAGGGCCAATAGGGCTCAGCTCGCTGAGCTGGACCACTGTTTGTCTGCCCCTCCATCCTGGCCGTAATTTGCTCTACTATCTGTGACCGTGCTCTGGCTGGGAGTGAGGGATTGAGGGGATGGGGGTTCCTTCAGTCCTTTCCCCCCTTTGACACCAATCATCTGTTTGTTATGTGTTGCAAATTGCAGTCACACTGATGGAGGTTTGAAGCCAGCCTTTGGTTCAGACGTAATACCAGCCTCTGTGGGCTTATCCTGTGGGGCCCAGCATTCAGTCCCGGCCTGCTCACATTTGTGTTCTGCATTGGTGTGCTCCGGGTCCTGCACGTAACTTGGTAGGAAGCTTGGCACAGTTCTCCATTCAGCGCCTGCTATGATGAGCTCTCTTCATAGCCCAGGATTGGGCACATAGACTTTTGGTTGCTGGTTCCACAGCATCAACGGCTATCAGTCTCACTGGATATCAGTGTCCACATATAACAAGGGCAGCCACAGTATCAACAACTATCTGTCTCACTGGAAATTAGGGTACACACATAACGAGGGCTGCCACAGGTCATCGGCTATCTGTCTGAATGGAAATCAGTGTCCAGATGTAACAAGGGTAACCACAGCTTCAATGGCTATTATTCTGAATGGTAATCAGTGTCCACACGTAAAAAAGGCAGGCACAGCATCAAGAGCTATCAGTCCTACTGGAAAACAGTGTCCACATATAACACACACAACTACAGGACAACAGCTATCAGTCTCTCTTGAAATCACTGTCCACATATAACAAGGGCTACCACAGCAACAAGGGCTACCAGTCTTACTGGAAATACGTGTGCACATATAAAAAGGGCAACCACAGCATCAACGGCAATCAGTCTCACTGGAAATCAGTGTCCACTTATAAAAAGTCCAACCACAGCATCAAAGGCTATCAGTCTCACTGGAAATCATTTCCCACATATAAAAAGGGCAGCCACAGCATCAAAGGATATCAGTCCCACTGGAAATCAGTGTCCAAGTATAACAAGGGCAACCAGAAGTCAACGGCTATCAGTCTTACTGGCAAGCAGTGTTCACATATAACAAGGGCAACCAGAGAAATAACAGCAATCAGTCTCACTGGAAATTAGTGTCCACAGATAACAAGGGCACCAACAGCATCAATGGCTATCATTCTCACTGGAAATCGGTGTGCAGATATAACAAGGGCAACCACAACATCAAAGGCTATCAGTCTCAATGGAAATCACTGTCCACATATAAAAAGGGAATCCACAGCATCAACGGCTCTTAGTCTGAATGGAAATCAGTGTCCATATATAAAAAGTGCAGGCACAGCATCAACAACTATCAGTCTGCCTGGAAATCAGTGTGCACTTATAAAACGGGCAACTACAGGACAATGGCTATCAGTCCCACTTGTAATCACTGTTCATATATAACAAGGGTTACCAATAGCATCAAGGGCAATCAGTCTCACTAGAAATCATTGTGCACATATATAAAGGGCAACCACAGCATCAAAACCTGTCAAGACACCTGAAAATCAGTGTCCATATATAAAAAGGGCAACCACAGCATCAATCGCAATCAGTCTCACTGGAAATGTGTCCACATATTAAAAGTCCAGCAACAACATCTAAGGCTATCTGTCTCACTGTAAATCATTGCGCACATATAACAAAGGCAGCAACTGCAACAACGGCTATCAGTCTCACTGGAAATCAGTGTCCACATATAACAAGGGCAACCACAGCGTCAACGGCTATCAATCTCACTAGTAATTAGTGTCCACATATAACAAGGGCAGACACAGAATCAACAGCTATCAGTCCCACTGGAATTCAGTGTCCATAAAAAACACGGGCAACTACAGGACAATGGCTATCAGGCTTCATGGAAATCAGTGTACACATAAAACCAGGGCAACCACAGCATCACTGGCTATCAGTCTCACTGGAAATTAGGGTTGAAATATAACAAGGGCAGCCACAGGTCAATGGCCAGCAGTCTCCGTGAAATTTAGTGTCCACATATAAAAAGGGCACCCACAGCATCATTGGCTATCAGTCCCACTGGAAATCAGTGTCCACATATATCAAGGGCAGCCACAGTATCAAAGGTTTTCAATCCCACTGGAAATCAGTGTCCACATAAGACATGGGCAACCACACGTTAACTGCCTTCAGTCCCAATGGAAATCAGTGTCCACATTTAGCAAGGACAACAACAGGTCAACGGCTATCAGTAACATTGGAAATCAGTGTCCACAGATAAAAGGGCAAGCACAGCATCAATGACTATCAGTCTCACTGGAAATCTGTGTTCACATATAACAAGGGCACCAACAGCATCAACGGCTATAACTCTCACTGGAAATCAGTATCCAGATATATGAAGGACAAACACAGGTCAACGGCTATGAGTCTCAATGGAAATCAGTGTCCACATATAACAAGGGAAACCAAAGCATCAACAGCTATCAGTCTCACTGCAAATCAGCGTCCACATATAACAAAGGCAGCCACAGATGAACGGCTCTCACTCTCAATGGATTTAAGTGTTCACATTTAACAAGGGCAACCACATTTCAACAGCTATCAGCCTCACTGGAAATCAGAGTCCACACATAATGAGGGTAGCCACAATTCAATGGCTATCAATAACATTGGAAATCAGTGTCCACATATAACAAGGGGAACCACAGGTCAACGGCTATGTCTCACTGGAAATCAGTGACCACATATAACAAGGTCAACCATCACATCAACGTATATCAGTTTCATTGGAAATCAGTGTCCACATATATCAAGGGAAAGCACAGCATCGATGGCTATCCATCTCACTGGAAATCAGTGTGCACATATAACAAATGCAACCACAATATCAACGGCTATCAGTCTCACAGGACATCCATGTCCACATATAAGAAAGTCAGCCAAAACATCAACGGATATCAGTCTTATGGGAAATCGGTGTCCACATATTAAAAGGGCATCCACAGCATCAGCTGCAATCAGTCTCACTGGAAATCAGGTCCACATACAACAATGGCAGTCACATCAACAGCTGTCACTCTCACTGGATTTAAGTGTCCACATTTATCAAGGACAACCACAGGTCAATGGCTATCAGCCTCACTGGAAATCATTGTCCACATATAACAAGGGCAGCCACAGCATCACTGTCTATCAGTCTCACTGTAAATCAGTGTCCACATATAACAGGGGCACCAACAACATCAATGGCTGTCATTCTCACTGGAAATCAGTGTCCAGATATAACAAGGGGAACTACAGGTCAATGGCTATATCTCAGTGAAAATCTCTTTCCACATATACAAGGGCAACCACAGGTCAACAGCTATCATTCTCACTGGAAATCTGTGTCCATATATAACAAGTCCAACCACAGCATCAAAGGGTATCATTCTCACTGGAAATCATTGTCCACGTATTACAAGGGCAAACACAGCATCAACGGCTATCAGACTCACTGGAAACCAGGGTCCACATATAATGAGTACAGACACAGGTCAACAGCTATCAGTCTCACTGGAAATCAATGTCCACATATAACAAGGTCAGTCACAGCATCAACAACTATCAGTCCCACTGGAATCCAGTGTCCACACATAACACAGGCAACTACAGGACAAAGGTTTTCAGTCTCACTGGAAGTCAGTGTACACATAAAACAAGAGGAATCACAGCATTAGCGGCTATCGGTCTCACTGGAAATCTGGGTCCACATATAACAAAGGCAGCCACAGGTCCACGGCTATCAGTCTCACTGGAAATCAGTGTCCACATATAAGAAGGGCAACCACAGCATCAACGGCTATCAATCTCACTAGTAATCTGTGTCCCTATGTAACAAGGGCAGGTGCAGCATCAACAGCTATCATTCCCACTGGAAATCAGTGTCCACATATAACACAGACAACTACAGGACAACGGCTATCAGTCTCACTTGAAATCACTGTCCACCTATAACAAGGGCGACCACAGCCTCAAGGGCTGTCAGTCTCACTGGAACTCAGTGTCCACATATAAAAAGTGCAACCACAGCATCCACGGCTATCAGTCACAATGGAAATAATTGCCCACATATAACATGGGCAACCACAGCATCAATGGCGATCCTTCTCACTGGAAATTTGTGTCCTCTTATAACAAGGACAACCATGGCATCAACAGCTATCAGTCCCCCTGGAAATAAGTGTCCACGTATAATAAGTGCAACCAGATGTCAAAGACTATCAGTCTCACTGGAAATCAGTGTCCACTTATAAATAGTCCAACCACAGCATCCAAGGCTATCATCCTCACTGGTAATCAGTGTCCACATATAACAAGGAAAATAGATAATCAATGGCTATCATTCTCAGTGGAAATCAGTGTCCAGATATATCAAATGCAAGTACAGGTCAACAGCTATGTCTCACTGGAAATCACTGTCCACATATAACAAGGGCCACCACAGCATCAACGGCTATCAGTCCCACTGGAAATCACTGTCCACATATAACAAGGGCCACCACAGCATCAACGGCTATCAGTCCCACTGGAAATCAGTGTCCACGTATAACACGGGCAACCACAGGTCAATGGCTATCATTCTCACTTGAAATCACTGTCCACATATAACAAGGTCTACCACGGCATCAAGGGCTATCAGTTTCACTGGGAATTAGGGTCCACATATAACAAGGGCAGCCACAGGTCAAAGGTTCTCTGTCTCACTGGAAATCAGTGTCCACATATAACAAGAGCAACCATAGGTCTACGGTTTGAGCCGTGCACATCCCGTGACACACAGAGTCTTTTCAGTAGTAAATACTGTAGCACTACACAAGCTGAGGGTTGTTGTGTCCACGGATGTGGAATCTCAGATATGGGGGGGGAACCCCAAATACAATAGGCTGATTATAATTTATACAGAAATCTGGGACTGCCTGGAGGTTGGCACCCTAAGCCCATGTTGCTCAGGACTGAAAGTGTTTGCAAGCCTTTGGAAAATACGTTTTCCTTAAATGAAAATTTACATGTCTCAAGTACTTGGAATGGGTAAATTTTTCTTCCCAATACAACAGAGTTAAATAAAACTGGCTTTCTTCAGCCATCTAACACTTTGCAGCAGTTTTTTTCTTACCAACATACTGGAAAAATTACCTTATCCCTCCAAAAACAAACCTGAATAGCAGAGCCGAGTACAAGACCCTGGCCAACGATATGCTGACAAGCTCATCAGGAGTCAGGATGGAGACTGGTCCACAAACACTCTTTAAGCTGATGGTCAACAGGTGTGTCACCACCAAAGGGTTCAAACGACAGCACTGGCAAAGGCTCGTACCCGCAGTTTACCGATGGGCTCATGACAGGGTGAGGCCACTGTGCAGACACGATACTCCACATGATGTTCGTGTGCAAGGGGGCCATCTCATGCCAGCTAGCTGAGTCTGAAGTCTTCATGACTTGTACAGAAATCTCATTTCAGTAGGCTTAAAAACTGAACGTTATGTCAAAAAAAATCATGAAATCCTATACTTGTATGTAACATGAAGCAGCTTCCTCATCTCTGTTCATTTAACAGAAAAAACGTGGTGACAGGAGATGGGGAGGTTGTGCTTGGCCTTTTGGAGAATTTCATCCCTAGACTAGTGACATCCCACATCACTCCTGCCCTTCATCAGGTGATGGCCCTGCTGCTTCACTCTACCTGGCCTCTGTGCTCCCGGCCCGTAATCCCCACCCAGACAGCTTTTGCATCTCTGATACGTTCCATGGGAAGAGGTGTGATGACTCAGCCTACATGTACTATATGCAAATATGCCTTGGGAAAGATTTTTAGAACATTAACCTCTGCCAGAAAAATTTGGTTTTCCATTTACCTTTATTCCACTGACAAAGCCACCTTGGCAGTATTGCTTATTATGAGATGAGTTATTTTCTGGCTTTTAATCATTACTGGGTATAGCCACTGATATGTATAAAGCTCTCCTCCTCCAGCCAGCTGGTTTATTTGTTAAACAAATATTTATTCAGTGCCTTTTCTGATCTAAAGTCACCAGCAACCAGCTGTATCATAATAAATGGTTCTGAAAATGCATCTGCATCACATTTGGGTTTGCGTCATCGTCAGATTAATAGAGATGCCTGTGGTGAGGCTGCCCCCAGCTCAGCTAGAGGTTCCGTTCACACCCACCCCTCCAGGCTGGATTCCGCAGCGCCCATCTGGGGGCAGCTGTCTGTTTGGAAATAAATATGGATGAAAATAACTCTGGGTCAGATGTCTAGCCTCAACTTCCAGGTCAGTAGCAAAAGTTCACAGAATCACATCACCCCTTAGTTGTCACTCGCCTGGGGAAGCTGTGCCAGCTTCAGGCCTCATTTCTCTCTCTTTCTTTCACCCAAAAAGACGGAGCTGCCCACCACAACCACCCCCACCCCCACCCCCGCTTCAGGGTGAAGGATGGGCACCAACTGCAATACCTTCCTTCTGGGCTCATTGTTCTAAGACTACTACACTTTCCTGAATGGCCGCCTTGAGAAATTTACAAAATCATTTCACGATCAAGGCCACTTGGTGGATCAGTGGAAAAACATTGCATGAAAATGTTTTCCTCCAATTGCACTCTTCCTTCTCTTTAGGACTCAGGTGTCACAGGATAGATCAAAGGATCTGACACAGAATGGAGATGTTGGAACTGGATGCAATAGTCTCTTCCCTGTGTCAAGTACAAGGTGACTGTTTAGCTGTGTTCTACAGGACATCCACTCAGGTATTACAATAGCAACAATATACCAAACACATGATTGGTTACTAAGGACTGGATTTTTTCTTGCTTTCCTTTGCTCACTCTTGCCTTTCTTTCCATCCATACTAGTACTAAGTTGGATTTCAATCAAGTGACAGTTTGTTTCTAGACAATTAATTCTGGAAACAAGCAATTGCTGAAATTTTGGAAATATGTATCATGAGGCTACAAATAAAGTAGTCAGAACATGATCACTTGGTGGAGATGATTATTTGTTGTTCTATCTGGGAAAGTCTTACTTAACCTCATGTTCTAAAATGCTAACCTCTGCTACCTGCTTACAGACTGTGGAGGGTACACAGCCCAGAAAACAATGTCAATGTTTTTCTCTAATGAAAGTTCACACTTATGCCCAAAACACTGTCCAATTTCAGAAAACACATGAGTACTCACTTTTTTAGCCTAGGTCTTTGTGATGGTGTCAGAAATCTGTTTCTTCCTTTCCTTTACAGTTTTAGAAAATAATTCCTCAAACTCATGACAATCTATGGATGGCTCTTCAATTTTTTCCCAATAAGTGAAACACTGCAGTCTGTAAAGTTAAGCAAAAGACCCATGAGAGAGCCATCAAACCAAACTGCAGGACATTATGGTGAGTGGTAACAGATGGGGACGGGGAGGACAGAGGCGGCAGAGGAGTAGGGAGACGACAGCAGGCAGTGGAGGATGGATGGAGATCGAGGAGAAGATACTCTTTTCTGTACTATCACCATTTGTTTAATCAACGTGATGAGAAACAGCATCAATACAGAATGAGACCTTTGCCTGGAAAGAGTCATTTCCAGGAATTCTCAGTCATCAAGTCGCCATATAAAAACATAAAAGAACAACCCCTCTCGGTATGGCTCTCAAGGCAGGAAATGTCTGATATCTCACAAATCCAACCTGACCCATCAGGTTTGTGGGTTATTTGTGGGTTGAAAATGATTCACTTCATGCCCACAGAGGCACCTTTGTCTCCCCACTGCTGCCCATCACTGCATGTCACCTGACTCTTCAGTGACTGTGGAGTCATGTAGTACCACCTAAAAAGGGGAGATCCATTTAAAAAAAAGCAGAACAAAAGAACTTTTATACTGCATATGGATAAAATGTGTTTGGGGCACAGTTGGAAATGATGCCTTGACACATAGAAGTGACCCGGCAAATTACTCAGAGAATGAGCTGCAAAATCAGAAGTAGTCAAAATAGATAGATTCCTCCCCCATTATGATTCAGTGAAGAGAAATTTAATATAAGAAATGAAAATGAAACTGGTAAATATCCTATTTCTAAATCTGTGCCACATCACATACACACACACACACACACACACACACACACATATTCAAAGAGTCATGAGAACTTGGGACAAGGAAGTCCAGTGAAATTTAAAGGGCATGCTTTTTCTTGCGCTGGCACATTCCACAGCCATGTCCCAGCACTGTCCCAGGGGTCGGGGAACTAGGTTATGGAACATGCATGGATAAGTAATACACCAGCAGCGTACCTGCTGGGAGGCATTCTTTTACAAATATCATATCTTTTATAAAAATCATATAAGTTTGTGATTTTATGACCTCACAGTGTTGCAAATAATCTACAGAAGTGCCATGAAATGCTCAGAACTAAATCATTTCACACATGGGGTGTGGATGTGTGTATTTTTGTGTAGCACATTTCTGAATAGTAAAACAAGACTGTGCCTTCCAAAGGATGCAGAAAACATCCTCAAGAGTCAGTCTGTCTAAGTATTTGATTTACTTTTATAAGATATTTGTCAGAGTGAGGTTCTGCAATGAGGCAACAGAGCATGTATGCTAAGAAAAATATATCCCTCTATCTGTAAAATGTCAGTCAAAAACTACATAGAGGAGGCTGGCAAGATGGCGGAAGAGTAAGACGCGGAGATCACCTTCCTTCCCACAGATACAGTAGAAATACATCTACACGTGGAACTGCTCCTACAGAACACCCACTGAACGCTGGCAGAAGACGTCAGACCTCCCAAAAGGCAAGAAAATCCCCACGTACTTGGGTAGGGTAAAAGAAAAAAGAAATAACAGACAAAAGAATAGGGACGGGACCTGCACCAGTGGGAGGGAGCCGTGAAGGAGGAAAGGTTTGCAGGCACTAGGAAGCCCCTTTGCGGGCAGAGACTGCGGGTGGCAGAGGGGGGAAGCTTCGGAGCCGCGGAGGAGAGCGCAGCCACAGGGGTGCGGAGGGCAAAGCGGAGAGACTCCCGCACAGAGGCTCGGCGCCAACCAGCACTCACCAGCCCGAGAGGCTTGTCTGCTCACCCGCCAGGGCGGGCGGGAGTTGGGAGCTGAGGCTTGGGCTTTGGTGCTAGCCGGGAGGGAGTCCGGGAAAAAGTCTGCAGCTGCCGAAGAGGCAAGAGACTTTTTCTTGCCTCTTTGTTTCGCGGCGCGCAAGGAGAGGGGATTCAGAGCGCTGCCTAAACAAAATCCAGAGACGGGTGCGAGCCGCAGCTATCAGCGCGGATCCCACAGCAACAGGGGCGCAGAGGGAAAAACGGAGAGATTCCCGCACAGAGGCTCAGCGCCGAGCAGCGCTCACCAGCCCGAGAGGCTTGTCTGCTCACCCGCTGGGGCAGGCGGAGATGGGAGCTGAGGCGCGGGCTTCGGTCGGATCGCAGGGAGAGGACTGGGGTTGGCGGCGTGAACACAGCCTGAAGGGGTTGGCGTGCCGCGGCGAGCCGGGAGGGAGCCGGAGAGGAGGTCTGCAGCCGCCGAAGAGGCAAGAGACTTTTTCTTGCCTCTTTGTTTTGCGGCGCGCAAGGAGAGGGGATTCAGAGCGCCGCCTAGACGAACTCCAGAGGCGGGCGCGAGCCGCGGCTAACAGCGCAGACCCCAGAGACGGGCGCGAGCCGCGGCCATCAGCGCGGACCCCAGAGACCAGTAGGAAACGCTAAGGCTGCTGCTGCCGCCACCAAGAAGCCTGTGTGCGAGCACAGGTCACTCTCCACACCGCCCCTCCCGGGAACCTGTGCAGCTCGCCGCTGCCGGGCTCCCGTGATCCGGGGACAACTTCCCTGGGAGAACGCACGGCGTGCCTCAGGCTGCTGCAACGTCACGACGCCTCTGACGCCGCAGGCTGGCCCCGCCTCCTCCGTACCGCTCCCTCCCCCGGCCTGAGTGAGCCAGAGCCCCCGAAGCAGCTGCTCCTTTAACCCCGTTCTGTCTGGGCGGGGAACGGATGCCCTCAGGCGACGTACATGCAGAGGCGGGTCCAAATCCAAAGCTGAACGCTGGGAGCTGTACGAACAAAGAAGAGAAAGGGAAATCTCTCCCAGCAGCCTCAGAAACAGCGGATTAAAGCTCCACAAACAACTTGATGTGCCTGCATCTGTTGAATACCTGAATAGACAACGAATCATCCCAAATTCAAAAGGTGGACTTTAGGAGCAGGATATATTAATTTCCCCTTTTCCTTTTTTTGTGAGTGTATATGTGTATGCTTCTGGGTGAGATTTTGTCTGTATAGCTTTTCTTTCACCATCAGTCCTAGGGTTAGGTCCGTCCATTTTTTTTTTTTTTTTTTTTTTTTTTTTTTTTTTTTACTTAAAAAAATTTTTTTTTCCTAATATATGTTTTCTTAATAATTTTTTCCGTATTTTCTATTTTTAGAAATTAAAAAATTTTTTAATAAGTTTTTTCATATTTTTTATTTTAAAAAATTAAAATTTTTTTTCTTAATAAATTTTTTTCTTAAAAATTTTTTCTCTTATTTTTTACTATAAAAAATTAATAAATCTATTTTTAAAAATTAAAAAAAAAATTTTTTCTGAATACATTTACTCTTAATAATTTTTTTTCTTATTTTTTATTATAATAGCTTATTTTATTTTATTTTATCCTCTTTTTTTCTTTCTATTTTTTTCTCCCTTATATTCTGAGCTGTGTGGATGAAAGGCTCTTGGTGCTCCAGCCAGGCATCAGGGCTGTGCCTCTGAGGTGGGAGAGCCAACTTCAGGACACTGGTCCACAATAGACCTACCAGCTCCACGTAATACCAAACGGCAAAAATCTCTCAGAGATCTCCATCTCAACATCAAGACCCAGCTTCACTCAACGACCAGCAAGCTACAGGGCTGGACACCCTATGCCAAACAACTAGCAAGACAGGAACACAGCCCCATCCATTAGCAGGGAGGCTGCCTAAAATCATAAGGCCACAGACACCCCAAAACACACCAACAGACGTGGACGTGCCCACCAGAAAGACAAGATTCAACCTCATCCACCAGAACACAGGCAATAGTCCCCTCCACCAGGAAGCCTACACAGCCCACTGAACCAACCTTACCCACTGGGGACAGATACCAAAAACAACGGGAACTACGAACCTGCAGCCTGTGAAAAGGAGACCCCAAACACAGTAAGATAAGCAAAATGAGACGACAGAAAAACACACAGCAGATGAAGGAGCAGGGTCAAAACACACCAGACCTAACAAATGAAGAGGAAATAGGTAGTCTACCTGAAAAGAATTCAGAATAATGATAGTAAGGATGATCCAAAATCTTGGAAATAGAATAGACAAAATGCAAGAAACATTTAACAAGGACGTAGAAGAACTAAAGAGGAACCAAGCAACGATGAAAAACACAATAAATGAAATTAAAAATACTCTAGATGGGATCAATAGCAGAATAACTGAGGCAGAAGAAAGGATAAGTGACCTGGAAGATAAAATGGTGGAAATAACTACTGCAGAGCAGGATAAAGACAAAAGAATGAAAAGAACTGAGGACAGTCTCAGAGACCTCTGGGACAACATTAAACGCACCAACATTCGAATTATAGGGGTCCCAGAAGAAGAAGAGAAAAAGAAAGGGACTGAGAAAATATTTGAAGAGATTATAGTTGAAAACTTCCCTAATATGGGAAAGGAAATAGTTAATCAAGTCCAGGAAGCACAGAGAGTCCCATACAGGATAAACCCAAGGAGAAACACGCCAAGACACATATTAATCAAACTGTCAAAAATTAAATATAAAGAAAACATATTAAAAGCAGCAAGGGAAAAACAACAAATAACACACAAGGGAATCCCCATAAGGTTAACATCTGATCTTTCAGCAGAAACTCTGCAAGCCAGAAGGGAGTGGCAGGATATACTTAAAGTGATGAAGGAGAAAAACCTACAACCAAGATTACTCTACCCAGCAAGGATCTCATTCAGATGTGATGGAGAAATTAAAACCTTTTCAGACAAGCAAAAGCTGAGAGAGTTCAGCACCACCAAACCAGCTTTACAACAAATGCTAAAGGAACTTCTCTAGGCAAGAAACACAAGAGAAGGAAAACACCTACAATAACAAACCCAAAACATTTAAGAAAATGGGAATAGGAACATACATATCGATAATTACCTTGAATGTAAATGGATTAAATGCTCCCACCAAAAGACACAGACTGGCTGAATGGATACAAAAACAAGACCCATATATATGCTGTCTACAAGAGACCCACTTCAGACCTAGAGACACATACAGACTGAAAGTGAGGGGATGGAAAAAGATATTCCATGCAAATGGAAATCAAAAGAAAGCTGGAGTAGCAATTCTCATATCAGACAAAATAGACTTTAAAATAAAGAATATTATAAGAGACAAAGAAGGACACTATATAATGATCAAGGGATCGATCCAAGAGGAAGGTATAACAATTGTAAATATTTATGCACCCACATAGGAGCACCTCAATACATAAGGCAAATACTAACAGCCATAAAAGGGGAAATTGAGAGCAACACAATCATAGTAGGGGACTTTAACACCCCACTTTCACCAATGGACAGATCATCCAAAATGAAAATAAATAAGGAAACACAAGCTTTAAATGATACATTAAACAAGATGGACTTAATTGATATTTATAGGACATTCCACCCAAAAACAACAGAATACACATTTTTCTCAAGTGCGCATGCAATATTCTCCAGGATAGATCATATCTTGGGTCACAAATCAAGCCTTGGTAAATTTAAGAAAATTGAAATCGTATCAAGTATCTTTTCCGACCACAACGCTATGAGACTAGATATCAATTACAGGAAAAGATCTGTAAAAAATACAAACACATGGAGGCTACACAATACACTACTTAATAACGAAGTGATCACTGAAGAAATCAAAGGGGAAATCAAAAAATACCTAGAAACAAATGACAATGGAGATACGACGACCCAAAACCTATGGGACGCAGCAAAAGCAGTGCTAAGAGGGAAGTTTATAGCAATACAAGCCTACCTCAAGAAACAGGAAACATCTCGAATAAACAACCTAACCTTACACCTAAAGCAATTAGAGAAAGAAGAACAAAAAAAACCCCAAAGCTAGCAGAAGGAAAGAAATCATAAAGATCAGGTCAGAAATAAATGAAAAAGAAATGAAGGAAACAATAGCAAAAATCAATAAAACTAAAAGCTGGTTCTTTGAGAAGATAAACAAAATTGATAAACCATTAGCCAGACTCATCAAGAGAAAAAGGGAGAAGACTCAAATCAATAGAATTAGAAATGAAAAAGGAGAAGTAACCACTGACACTGCAGAAATACAAAAGATCATGAGAGATTACTACAAGCAACTCTACGCCAATAAAATGGACAACCTGGAAGAAATGGACAGATTCTTAGAAATGCACAAACTGCCGAGACTGAACCAGGAAGAAATAGAAAATATGAACAGACCAATCACAAGCACTGAAATTGAAACTGTGATTAAAAACCTTCCAACAAACAAAAGCCCAGGACCAGATGGCTTCACAGGTGAATTCTATCAAACATTTAGAGAAGAGCTAACACCTATCCTTCTCAAACTCTTCCAAAATATTGCAGAGGGAGGAACACTCCCAAACTCATTCTACGAGGCCACCATCACCCTGATACCAAAACCAGACAAAGATGTCACAAAGAAAGAAAACTACAGGCCAATATCACTGATGAACATAGATGCAAAAATCCTCAACAAAATACTCGCAAACAGAATCCAACAGCACATTAAAAGGATCATACACCATGATCAAGTGGGGTTTATCCCAGGAATGCAAGGATTCTTCAATATACGTAAATCAATCAATGTGATTCACCATATTAACAAATTGAAGGAGAAAAACCATATGATCATCTCAATAGATGCAGAGAAAGCTTTCGACAAAATTCAACACCCATTTATGATAAAAGCCCTGCAGAAAGTAGGCATAGAGGGAACTTTCCTGAACATAATAAAGGCCATATATGACAAACCCACAGCCAACATTGTCCTCAATGGTGAAAAACTGAAACCATTTCCACTAAGATCAGGAACAAGACAAGGTTGCCCACTCTCACCACTATTATTCAACATAGTTTTGGAAGTTTTAGCCACAGCAATCAGAGAAGAAAAAGAAATAAAAGGAATCCAAATCGGAAAAGAAGAAGTAAAGCTGTCACTGTTTGCAGATGACATGATACTATACATAGAGAATCCTAAAGATGCTACCAGAAAACTCCTAGAGCTAATCAGTGAATTTGGTAAAGTAGCAGGATACAAAATTAATGCACAGAAATCTCTTGCATTTCTATACACTAATGATGAAAAATCTGAAAGTGAAATTAAGAAAACACTCCCGTTTACCATTGCAACAAAAAGAATAAAATATCTAGGAATAAACCTACCTAAGGAGACAAAAGACCTGTATGCAGAAAATTATAAGACACTGATGAAAGAAATTAAAGATGATACAAATAGATGGAAAGATATACCATGTTCCTGGATTGGAAGAATCAACATTGTGAAAATGACTCTACTACCCAAAGCAATCTACAGATTCAATGCAATCCCTATCAAACTACCACTGGCATTTTTCACAGAACTAGAACAAAAAATTTCACAATTTGTATGGAAACACAAAAGACCCCGAATAGCCAAAGCAATCTTGAGAACGAAAAATGGAGCTGGGGGAATCAGGCTCCCTGATTTCAGACTATATTACAAAGCTACAGTAATCAAGACAGTTTGGTACTGGCACAAAAACAGAAATATAGATCAATGGAACAGGATAGAAAGCCCAGAGATAAACCCACGCACATATGGTCACCTTATCTTTGATAAAGGAGGCAAGCATATACAGTGGAGAAAAGACAGCCTCTTCAATAAGTGGTGCTGGGAAAATTGGACAGATACATGTAAAAGTATGAAATTAGAACACTCCCTGACACCATGCACAAAAATAAACTCAAAATGGATTAAAGACCTAAGTGTAAGACCAGACACTATCAAACTCTTAGAGGAAAACATAGGCAGAACACTCTATGACATACATCACAGCAAGATTCTTTTTGACCCAGCTCCCAGAGAAATGGAAATAAGAACACAAATAAACAAATGGGACCTAATGAAACTTAAAAGCTTTTGCACAGCAAAGGAAACCATAAACAAGACGAAAAGACAACCATCAGAATGGGAGAAAATATTTGCAAATGAAGCAACTGACAAAGGATTAATCTCCAAGATTTACAAGCAGCTCATGCAGCTCAATAACAAAAAAATGAACAACCCAATCCAAAAATGGGCAGAAGACCTAAATAGACATTTCTCCAAAGAAGATATACAGATGGCCTACAGACACATGAAAGAATGCTCAACATCATTAATCATTAGAGAAATGCAAATCAAAACTACAATGAGATATCATCTCACACCGGTCAGAATGGCCATCATCAAAAAATCTACAAACAATAAATGCTGGAGAGGGTGTGGAGGAAAGGGAACTCTCTTGCACTGTTGGTGGGAATGTAAATTGATACAGCCACTATGGAGAACAGTATGGAGGTTCCTTAAAAAACTACAAATAGAACTACCATACGATCCAGCAATCCCACTACTGGGCATATACCCTGAGAAAACCATAGTTCAAAAAGAGTCATGTACCAAAATGTTCATTGCAGCTCTATTTACAATAGCCAGGACATGGAAGCAACCTAAATGTCCATCGACAGATGAATGGATAAAGAAGATGTGGCACATATATACAATGGAATATTACTCAGCCATAAAAAGAAATGAAATGGAGGTATTTGTAATGAGGTGGATGGAGTTAGAGTCTGTCATACAGAGTGAAGTAAGTCAGAAAGAGAAAAACAAATACAGTATGCTAACACATATATACGGAATCTAAGGGAAAAAAAAAAGCCATGAAGAACCTAGTGGCAAGACGGGAATAAAGACACAGACCTACTAGAGAATGGACTTGAGGATATTGGGAGGGGGTGGGGTGAGATGTGACAGGGTGAGAGAGTGTCATGGACATATATACACTACCAAATGTAAAATAGATAGCTAGTAGGAAGCAGCCGCATAGCACAGGGAGATCAGCTCGGTGCTTTGTGACCACCTAGAGGGGTGGGATGGGGAGGGTGGGAGGGAGGGAGATGCAAGAGGGAAGAGATATGGGAACATATTGTATATGTATAACTGATTAACTTTGTTATAAAGCAGAAGCTAACACACTATTGTAAGGCAATTATACTTCAATAAAGATGTTTAAAAAAAAAAAAAAACTACATAGACAGAAATCTGTACATTGATTCATGTCATTTGTTTTATCCATTTGATACTTCTGGAGAAAAGTCTAAAATTGCTTCACTAAATACTGATGTAATCATCTACAGGCAAGTTTTATTTTTATTTATTTTATTTTTAATAATTTCCCCCCAGAGTTTTAAAGGAAAATGCTTCCCTCATATTGACAAATTGTGCAAAGATGAGCCCCCGTTCATGTTATCTTTTACTGTGCAGCTGAATTCTCGTCCAATACAGAGGCTTCATCAGCCAACAAGTCTCTATTGGCTGCTTCCTGCTGCCTTTGTCCTGGTTCAACCTGAATCCAAACAAGCCAGTTGGCAATGGTGGAGGAAGAAATCCACACGTCTGCGGTGTTGGTGAAGTGCTACTCCCAGCTTGTGGTGGGAGAGGAAAACCTGATCCAGGAAGCAGAGGGGGTGGGGAAGTGGGGCGGCACCTGTTCAAGGAGGGGGAGGAGGGGGAGGAGCTAGAGGAGGCCGAATCCCCACACCTGGCAAAAGAGGAGGTGGGGCAGTAGGAATTCCCACTCCAGGGAGAGGTGGGGCAGGAGGAATTCCCACTCCGGGAAGAGGGGGGCAGGAGGGATTCCCACTGCGGGAAGAGGGGGGCAGGAGAAATTCCCACTGCAGGAAGAGGCGGGTAGGAGGAATTCCCACTGCGGGAAGAGGGGGCACATTAGGAATTCCCACTCCGGGAAGAGGAGGCAGGAGGAATTCCCACTCCGGGAAGAGGAGGGCAGGAGGAATTCCCACTGCGAGAAGAGGGGGCAGGAGAAATTCCCACTGCAGGAAGAGGGGGGTAGGAGGAATTCCCACTGTGGGAAGAGGGGGCAGGAGGAATTCCCACTCTGGGAAGAGGTGGGGCAGGAGGAATTCCCACTCCGGGAATGGGGGCTCAGCAGGAATTCCCACGCCGGGAGGAGGTAGGGCAGCAAGAATTCCCTCACGAGGCAAAGGTAGGGAAGGGGATGGCAGCATCTCTGGACCAGGCGGAGGAGGAGGTGAGGGGCACGGTGGGCTGGGCAGCGCAGACCAGGGCGCGGCACCGGGCGGGGGCGGTTGGGGAGCCGTGGTGCTCAGATCAGGCATCTGGCGGGAGGACTTCGGAGACAGAGGCAGCGCGGGGGGGATGTCATGGCTGTTTTCAGAGGAGGGGAAAGCAGAGTGCTCATGGCTGATTTCAAACTCCGTGTGAAGAGAAAGATGGGAAGGCTGTGAGCTCGCCTGTCCTTGACCGTCAGACCAGGGCCGCGACGCAGGTGGTGGAGTCTGGAGGGACAGATGTGCGTCGAGCTGAACTGATATTCGCCTTGGAGACACCACCAAAGAAATATCTGCGCAGAATTTGGTCTGAGGTCCGGGAGGTGAGGACGGCCCGGCTGAGTCTCCATTCGTGGCCTCAGGCAGGGCGCCCATGGGAGGACGAGTCAGCGTCCCACTTTCCTCTGTTGGGGACGCCTGGATGGACTTTGCCTGTAAAATCCTTTGATGCCCTAAGTCCTTTTCTCCCAACCTGAGAGCTTGCAAACACATGTCTCCGGAGGTGGCCGCCTCCAGGTCTGCAGCCGGGTACTGCTTCTCTAGCTCAGCTATTTTGGTCCTCAGATCCTCAATGGTCTGCTCCAGCTGCTGAATGACAGTGGCCTGACACTCAGATTTCATGTCACAAACTTCCTGAGGGGCAACAGAGACTTCACAGTTAAATATAAAATAAGGAATACTCAAAATACCAAAAACTAGTTTTACAAAATTAAGCAAAATGTATTTGTTTGTTATAATACTTCTAAACGCTCCCTCCACGGAAAGACACTATTGCTACTTCCACGTGTCCCTTCTTTTCCAGCCTCAGATTTCAAACTGGTTTACACACGTGACCATGAAGTCCTAAGGCCTTTGTCTAATCTTCGAATGAAATCATGGAAGACCGGCAGACCGCTGAGAAGAGGGAAGAAGAGGCTGAGTGACAGACCCACTTAATGCCATGATAGGCTATTCTCTTCCTGCCCAGTAACATCTGATATTAGGACGTTCCCTAAAGACATTTTAAATCCTGAGTTTTAAAGGTAATCACAACCTTTAAAAGGTAATCTCTAAAAGAGTCTCCAATAAGATCATGGAAAATATTTCTGATATCCATACTGGCGTATGCATATGTCTTATGTGCATGTATACAACTTACATCACGTTTACTACAATTCAAATATTTTATCCAAGGCATTTCAGAAAGGGATGCCTTTGGTCACCACAATTTATGAAGATGGCTGAGAGCAACTGTGACCCCGTATGGGTCACCCTCACACGCACACGGTGTCTTCCTCTCCCAAAGGGACACTTTCAGGAAAAAGTGCTTTGGGCAGAGAAAAGGGGGGAGCCCTCTGGGTAAACTGATTACCAATAACAGATGAGTAAGAAGAAAAGACAAGAAAGAGGAATGGGTAAAGAAAAAGGAGGAAAGCAGGGACAGGAGGTAGGAGAGAAGCGGGGACAGACTCCAGCTGACTGAAGCTCAGGCTCACACACTTGCTCACACAGGCTCAACTGCTCCCTTAATGCTGGAATGAGAGTGGAGGGGGGAGGTCCCCATGTTCAGAACTGCTTCTCCAGAGCATCCAGGGCTTTTCATAGATGACTCCAACAGATGTCACCAAGAGGAGCCACCATCCATGGCACAGACACCTACTACCTTCCCCTTTTTTCATCTACAGTGAAGGAATAATTAAGAGGTTAATACAAAGGTGACAAAAACTACTGGGTTGGCCAAAAAGTTCATTCAGGTTTTTTCATCTCTTGATGGAAACCTAGGTTGTTTCCATAACTTGGCAATTATAAATAATGTTGCTACGAACATTGGGCTGCATGTATCTTTTCGAATTATTGTTTTCATTTTTATTTTTTCAGATAAATACACAGGAGTGAAATTGCTGGGTCACATGGTAGGTTTTAGTTTTTTTGAGAAACTTCCATACTGTTATCTGTAGTGCCTGCACCAATTTACATTCCCACCAACAGTGTATGTGGGGTCTGTTTTCTCCACATTCTCGCCAACGTTTGTTATTGTGTTCTCTTTTTTTACATTTTCTTTTTTATTATTGTTTTGAAAATTTTATTGAAGTATAGTTGATTTACAACATGTTAATTTCTTCTGTACAGCAAAGTGACTCAGTTTTGTATATATATATATATATATATATATAAATAGTTATTGTGTTCTTTTTGATGACAGCCATTCTGACATGTGTGAGGTGATATCTCATTGTGGTTTTGATTTTCATTTCTCTGAGGACTAATGATGTTGAGTATCTTTTCATCTGCCTGTTGGCCATCTGTATGTCATCTTTAGAAAACAGCCTATTCAAGTCTTTTGCCTATTTTTAAATTGGGGTTTTTGGTTTTTGTTTTTAATATTTATTTAGGCTGCACTGGGTCTTAGTTGTGGCATGCAAGAACTTCATTTTGGCATGTGGGATCTTTAGTTGCAGCATGTATGTGAGATCTAGTTCCCTGACCAGGGATCAAACCCAGGCCCCCTGCATTGGGAGCACAGTGTCTTAGTCACTAGACCACCAGGGAAGTCTCAGGGTTTTTGTTTTTTGATGTTCAGTTGTATGAGCTGTTTATATATTCTGGATATTAAACACTTATCAGTCACATAATTTGCAAATATTTTCTCCCATTCAGTAGGTTGCCTTTTCATTTTGTCAATGGTTTCCTTTGCCATGCAAAAGTTTTAAGATTAATTAGGTCCCATCTGTTTATGTTTTTATTTCTTTTGCTTTAGAAGACAGATCCAAAAAAACATTGCTATCATTTGTGTTAAAGAGTGTTCTGCATATCTTTTTTCTAGGAATTTTATGGTTTCTGGTCTTACATTGATATTTAGGTCTTTAATCCATTTTGAGTTTGTTTTTGTGTAGGGTGATAGAGAATGTTCTAATTTCATTCTATTACATGTAGCTGTCCAGTTTTCCCAGCACCACTTATTGAAGAGACTGTCTTCTCCATTGTATACTCTTACCTCCTCTGCTGTAGAAGAATTTGACAATATAAGCTCAGGTTTGTTTCTGGACTCTCTATTCTGTTCCATGGCCTCCCCAGGAGACCCTCCAAGACCAGCAGGTAAGTCTGTCCCAGGGTCCTATGAAATTGTGGTTTTGCCCTTGTTTCTGGTGTGCATGAGATTTTGTGTGCACCCTATAAGAGTGAAGCCTCTGTTTTCCCCAATCCCGTGTAGCTCCTGCAACCAAGCCCCACTGGGCTTAAGCCAAATGCTCTGGGATCTCCTCTTCCCAGTGTCAGACCCCCACACTGGGGGGCCTGACGTGGGGCTCAGAACTCTCACTCCTGTGGGAAAACCTCTGTAATATAATTATTCCCCAGTCTGTGGGTCATCCACCCAGAGAGTGTCAGATTTTATTATATCACAACTCCACCCCTCCTACCAGTTTTTTGTGCTTCCTTCTTTATGTCTTTAATGTAGAGATATTTTCTGGTAGGTTTCAGACATTTTCAACAACGGTTGTTCTGCATATTTTTGTGATATTGGTGTCCTCCTGAGAGGAGGTGAGCTTAGGGTTCTTCTACTCCACCATCTTGGCTGCTCTGTCAGGATTCACTCCCCTTTGTTGCGTTTAATATTCTCTCGTTGCCTTTTGTTTTTGCCAATTACAATATGTCTTGGTGTGTTCCTCTTTGGCTTTGTCCTCTATAGGACTCTGCACTTCCTGCACTTGGCAACTGTTTCCTTTTCCCAGGTTGGGGAAGTTTTCAGCTATTATGCCTTCAATTATGTTCTCAGCCCCTTTCTCTTCTCTCTTCTCCTTTTGGGACACCTACAATGCAAATATTAGTATGCTTGATGTTGTCCCAGGGGTCTCTTAAACTGCCCTCATTTCTTTTCATTCTTTTTCTTTTTTCTACTCAGCATCAGCAATTTCCACTGCTGTCTTCCAGCTTGCTGATCCATTCCTCTGTATCATTTACTTTACTATTGATTCCTTCTAGTATATTTTACATTTCAGTTATTGTATTCTGCATCTGTTTAGTTGTTTTTTTTTTTATTCACACACACACACACTGTATTTTATTTTTACAAGACATAAATAGACTGACACCAAGCATTGTACATGGATGACCACAACAAAAGCAACAATGGTTGCAATTACCAAACATGAAACACACTCATACTATGTCATAATATTGACATTCAGTCCAGTAATCCTCCACTGTAACAGCTCCTTTACTTTGCAGTGAAAATTGATTTGTATATTCTTTGCCTCTGAGTCCTTGTGGGATTTTTTTTTTTTTAATTCAGACAGAAAGTCACAAAAATTATACTCATCCTCATCAGTTCACTCAGTCCCATGTAATTAATTTTTTTTTCATCTTGATCTTTTGTTAGCACTTTTATGAGTTCATCAGTTTTTCATTAGAGTTCTGAAAATGCTTATTCATTCAGTTCAGCAGTACAGTCAGTTACCAGAAACCTGTACTTGTCAGAGTCTTTTCCATGAATTTCTTGAAGATGAAACCCTTTTATAGGAACATATTTGCAAAATCATCAGAGTACACCCAGAACTGTCTGTAAATGACAAAAGACTTAAAAATGACCACGGTTAAAGATTTGATGAAAGTTCATAATAATGCAGTTGACAAGAAAATTAGTTATTTCTGAGATATACATTTTAAAGTAATAACTAGGATTATTACTTATAACATTATACCAGAACATATAAGATTTTTAGAAATTTCATGTAATGTCTGAAACATTTATATTAACATATTTCCATACATATTTCCATACAAATACAAATATAAGATTTTTAGAAATTTCATGTAATGTCTGAAACATTTATATTAACATATTTCCATACATATTTCCATACAAATACAAATATAAGATTTTTAGAAATTTCATGTAATGTCTGAAACATTTATATTAACATATTTCCATACAAATAACCCAATGAAAGTTTAGTATTAGTTGTTTTGTTTGTTTTTTTATACTGCAGGTTCTTATTAGGCATCAGTTTTATACACATCAGTGTATACATGTCAATCCCAATTGCCCAATTCAGCACACCACCATCCCCACCTCACCGCAGTTTTCCCCCCTTGGTGTCCATATGACCATTCTCTACATTTGTGTCTCAACTTCTGCCCTGCAAACTGGCTCATCTGTACCATTTTTCTAGGTTCCGCATACATGCATTAATATACGATATTTGTTTTTCTCTTTCTGACTTACTTCACTCTGTATGACAGTCTCTAGATCCATCCATGTCTCAACAAATGACTCAATTTCGTTCCTTTTTATGGCTGAGTAATATTCCATTGTATATATGTACCACAACTTCTTTATCCATTCGTCTGTTGATGGGCATGTAGGTTGCTTCCATGACCTGGCTATTGTAAATAGTGCTGCAATGAACATTCGGGTGCATGTGTCTTTTTGAATTACGGTTTTCTCTGGGTATATGCCCAGTAGTGGGATTGCTGGGTCATATGGTAATTCTATTTTTAGTTTTTTAAGGAACCTCCATATTGTTCTCCATAGTGGCTGTATCAATTTACATTCCCACCAACAGTGCAAGAGGGTTCCCTTTTCTCCACACCCTCTCCAGCATTTGTTGTTTGTAGATTTTCTGATGATGCCCTTTCTAACAGGAGTGAGGTGATACCTCATTGTAGTTTTGATTTGCATTTCTCTAATAATTAGTGATGTTGAGCATCTTTTCATGTGCTTCGTGGCCGTCTGTATGTCTTCTTTGGAGAAATGTCTATTTAGGTCTTCTGCCCATTTTTGGATTGGGGTGTTTGTTTCTTTGATATTGAGCTGAATGAGCTGTTTATATATTTTGGAGATTAATCCTTTGTCCGTTGATTCATTTGCAAATATTTTCTCCCATTCTGAGGGTTGTCTTTTCGTCTTGTTTATGGTTTCCTTTGCTGTGCAAAAGCTTTGAAGTTTCATTAGGTCCCATTTGTTTATTTTTGTTTTTATTTCCATTACTCTAGGAGGTGGATCAAAAAAGATCTTGCTGTGATTTATGTCAAAGAGTGTTCTTCCTATGTTTTCCTCTAAGAGTTTTATAGTGTCCAGTCTTATATTTAGGTCTCTAATCCATTTTGAGTTTATTTTTGTGTATGGTGTTAGGGAGTATTCTAATTTCATTCTTTTACATGTAGCTGTCCAGTTTTCCCAGCACCACTTATTGAAGAGACTGTCTTTTCTCCATTGTATATCTTTGCCTCCTTTGTCATAGATTAGTTGACCATAGGTGCGTGGGTTAATCTCTGGGCTTTCTATCTTGTTCCATTGATCTATGTTTCTGTTTTTGTGCCAGTACCATACTGTCTTGATTACTGTAGCTTTGTAGTATAGTCTGAAGTCAGGGAGTCTGATTCCTCCAGCTCCATTTTTTTCCCTCAAGACTGCTTTGGCTATTCGGGGTCTTTTGTGTCTCCATACAAATTTTAAGATGATTTGTTCTAGCTCCGTAAAAAATGCCATTGGTAATTTGATAGGGATTGCATTGAATCTGTAGATTGCTTTGGGTAGTATACTCATTTTCACAATGTTGATTCTTCCAATCCAAGAACATGGTATATCTCTCCATCTGTTGGTATCATCTTTAATTTCTTTCATCAGTGTCTTATAGTTTTCTGCATACAGGTCTTTCGTCTCCCTAGGTAGGTTTATTCCTAGGTATTTTATTCTTTTTGTTGCAATGGTAAATGGGAGTGTTTCCATAATTTCTCTTTCAGATTTTTCATCATTAGTGTATAGGAATGCAATAGATTTCTGTGCATTAATTTTGTATCCTGCAACTTTACCATATTCATTAATTAGCTCTAGCAGTTTTCTGGTGGCAGTTTTAGGATTCTCTATGTATAGTATCATGTCATCCGCAAACAGTGACAGTTTTACTTCTTCTTTTCCAATTTGTATTCCTTTTATTTCTTTTTCTTCTCTGATTGCCGTGGCTAGGACTTCCAGAACTATGTTGAATAATAGTGGTGAGAGTGGACATCCTTGTCTCGTTCCTGATCTTAGAGGAAATGCTTTCAGTTTTTCACCATTGAGAATGATGTTTGCTGTGGGTTTGTCATATATGGCCTTTATTATGTTGAGGTAGGTTCCCTCTATGCCCACTTTCTGGAGAGTTTTTATCAGAAATGGGTGTTGAATTTTGTCAAAAGCTTTTTCTGCATCTATTGAGATGATCATATGGTTTTTATTCTTCAATTTGTTAATATGGTGTATCACATTGATTGATTTGCGTATATTGAAGAATCCTTGCATCCCTGGGATAAATCCCACTTGATCGTGGTGTATGATCCTTTTAATGTGTTGCTGGATTCTGTTTGCTAGTATTTTGTTGAGGATTTTTGCATCTATATTCATCAGTGATATTGGTCTGTAATTTTCTTTTTTTGTAGTGTCTTTGTCTGGTTTTGGTATCAGGGTGATGGTGGCCTCATAGAATGAGTTTGGGAGTGTTCCTTCCTCTGCAATTTTTTGGAAGAGTTTGAGAAGGATGGGTGTTAGCTCTTCTCTAAATGTTTGATAGAATTCACCTGTGAAGCCATCTGGTCCTGGACTTTTGTTTGTTGGAAGATTTTTAATCACAGTTTCAATTTCATTACTTGTGATTGGTCTGTTCATATTTTCTGTTTCTTCCTGATTCAGTCTGGGAAGGTTATACCTTTCTAAGAATTTGTCCATTTCTTCCAGGTTGTCCATTTTATTGGCATAAAGTTGCTTGTAGTAGTCTCTTAGGATGCTTTGTATTTCTGCGGTGTCTGTTGTAACTTCTCCTTTTTCATTTCTGATTTTATTGATTTGAGTCCTCTCCCTCTTTTTCTTGATGAGTCTGGCTAATGGCTTATCAATTTTGTTTATCTTCTCAAAGAACCAACTTTTAGTTTTATTGATCTTTGCTATTGTTTTCTTTGTTTCTATTTCATTTATTTCTGCTCTGATCTTTATGATTTCTTTCCTTCTGCTAACTTTGGGTTTTGTTTGTTCTTCTTTCTCTAGTTTCTTTAGGTGTAAGGTTAGATTGTTTACTTGAGATTTTTCTTGTTTCTTTAGGTAGGCTTGTATAGCTATAAACTTCCCTCTTAGAACCGCTTTTGCTGCATCCCATAGGTTTTGGGTCGTCGTGTTTTCATTGTCATTTGTCTCTAGGTATTTTTTGATTTCCTCTTTGATTTCTTCAGTGATCTCTTGGTTATTTAGTAACGTATTGTTTAGCCTCCATGTGTTTGTCCTTTTTACGTTTTTTTCCCTGTAATTCATTTCTAATCTCATAGCGTTGTGGTCAGAAAAGATGCTTGATATGATTTCAATTTTCTTAAATTTACTGAGGCTTGATTTGTGACCCAAGATGTGATCTATCCTGGAGAATGTTCCGTGCGCACTTGAGAAGAACGTGTAATCTGCTGTTTTTGGATGGAATGTCCTATATATATCAATTAAATCTATCTGGTCTATTGTGTCATTTAAAGCTTCTGTTTCCTTATTTATTTTCATTCTGGATGATCTGTCCATTGGTGTAAGTGAGGTGTTAAAGTCCCCCACTATTATTGTGTTACTGTCGATTTCCTCTTTTATAGCTGTTAGCAGTTGCCTTATGTATTGAGGTGCTCCTATGTTGGGTGCATATATATTTATAATTGTTATATCTTCTTCTTGGATTGATCCCTGGATCATTATGTAGTGTCCTTCCTTGTCTCTTGTAACATTCTTTATTTTAAAGTCTATTTTATCTGATATGAGTATAGCTACTCCAGCTTTCTTTTGATTTCCATTTGCATGGAATATCTTTTTCCATCCCCTCACTTTCAGTCTGTATGTGTCCCTAGGTCTAAAGTGGGTCTCTTGTAGACAGCATATATATGGGTCTTGTTTTTGTATCCATTCAGCCAGTCTATGTCTTTTGGTTGGGGCATTTAATCCATTCACGTTTAAGGTAATTATCGATATGTATGTTCCTATGACCATTTTCTTAATTGTTTTGGGTTTGTTTTTGTAGGTCCTTTTCTTCTCTTGTGTTTCCCACTTAGAGAAGTTCCTTTAGCATTTGTTGTAGAGCTGGTTTGGTGGTGCTGAATTCTCTTAGCTTTTGCTTGTCTGCAAAGCTTTTGATTTCTCCATCAAATCTAAATGAGATCCTTGCCGGGTAGAGTAATCTTGGTTGTAGGTTCTTCCCTTTCATCACTTTAAGTATATCATGCCACTCCCTTCTGGCTTGCAGAGTTTCTGCTGAGAAATCAGCTGTTAACCTTATGGGAGTTCCCTTGTATGTTATTTGTCGTTTTTCCCTTGCTGCTTTCAATAATTTTTCTTTGTCTTTAATTTTTGCCACTTTGATTACTATGTGTCTTGGCGTGTTTCTCCTTGGGTTTATTCTGTAGGGGACTCTCTGCGCTTCCTGGACTTGGGTGGCTATTTCCTTTCCCATGTTAGGGAAGTTTTCAACTATAATCTCTTCAAATATTTTCTCTGGTCCTTTCTCTCTCTCTTCTCCTTCTGGGACCCCTATAATGCGAATGTTGTTGCGTTTAATGTTGTCCCAGAGGTCTCTTAGGCTGTCTTCATTTCTTTTCATTCTTTTTTCTTTAGTCTGTTCTGCAGCAGTGAATTCCACCATTCTGTCTTCCAGGTCACTTATCCGTTCTTCTGCCTCAGTTATTCTGCTATTGATTCCTTCTAGTGTAGTTTTCATTTCAGTTATTGTATTGGTGATCTCTGTTTGTTTGTTCTTTAATTCTTCTAGGTCTTTGTTAATCATTTCTTGCATCTTCTCAATCTTTGCCTCCATTCTTATTCCGAGGTCCTGGATCATCTTCACTATCATTATTCTGAATTCTTTTTCTGGAAGGTTGCCTATCTCCACTTCATTTAGTTGTTTTTCCGGGGTTTTTTCTTGTTCCTTCATCTGGTACATAGCCCTCTGCCTTTTCATCTTCTCTATCTTTCTGTAACTGTGGTTTTTGGTCCACAGGCTGCAGGATCGTAGTTTTTCTTGCTTCTGTTGTCTGCCCTCTGGTGGTTGAGGCTATCTAAGAGGCTTGATGGGAGGCTCTGGTGGTGGGTAGAGCTGACTGTTGCTGTGGCGGTCAGAGCTCAGTAAAACCTTAATCCACTTGACTGTTGATGGGTGGGGCTGGGTTCCCTCCCTGTTGCTGTGGCGGTCAGAGCTCAGTAAAACCTTAATCCACTTGACTGTTGATGGGTGGGGCTGGGTTCCCTCCCTGTTGGTTGTTTTGCCTGAGGCAACCCAACACTGGAGCCTACCGGTGCTCTTTGGTGGGGTTAATGGCAGACTCTGGGAGGGCTCACGCCAAGGAGAACTTCCCAGAACCTCTGCTGCCAGTGTCCTTATCCCCACGGTGAAACAGAGCCACTACTCGCCTCTGCAGGAGACCCCCCAACACCAGCAGGTAGGTCTGGTTCAGTCTCCCCCAGGGTCACTGCTCCTTCCCCTGGGTCCCGATGCACACATTACTTTGTGTGTGCCCTCCAAGAGTGGGGTCTCTGTTTCCCCCAGTCCTGTCAAAGTCCTGCAATCAATTCCCACCAGGCTTCAAAGTCTGATTCTCTAGGAATTCCTCCTCCCGTTGCCGGACCCCCAGGTTGGGAAGCCTGACGTGGGGCTCAGAACCTTCACTCCAGTGGGTGGAATTCTGTGGTATAAGTGTTTGCCAGTCTGTGAGTCACCCACCCAGCAGTTATGGGATTTGATTTTACTCTGATTGCGCCCCTCCTACCGTCTCACTGTGGCTTCTCCTCTGTCCTTGGACATGGGGTATCCTCCTTGGTGAAGTCCAGGGTCTTCCTGTCAATGATTGTCCAGCAGCCAGTGGTGATTCTGGTGCTCTCGCAAGAGGGAGTGAGAGCACGTCCTTCTACTCCGCCATCTTGGTTAATCTCTAGTTGTTTTTTATATTTTCTGACTCTTCATTAAAAACTTCTAACTTCCCACTCTGTGCATCTATTCTTCTCTGAAGTTCTTTGATCATCTTTACAATCATTACCCAGAACTCTTTCCTAGGTAGATTTCCTATATCCACTTCACTCAGTTCTTCTTCTGAGGTTTTTTTCTTGAACCTTCATCTGGAACATTTTTCCCTGTCACCTCATTTTCCCCAACTTGCTGTTTTTATTTTTATGGGTCTGGTAGGTGCATTTCCTGACCTTAGAGAAGGGGCCTTTTGTGGGAGACAGAGTTCCAGCAGCACACTCCCCTATCATCACCAGAGCCATATGCTCTAGGAGTCCCCCCTATGACGTCTGTTTGGGTCTTTCTGTTGTGGCAGGCTGATTATGGTCCAGTAGGCTTGGTGGCTCCCAGTCTATTTAGTTACCTGGTGTGCATTGTGCAGAGGCTGCTGGCCACTGGTTGGCAGAAATGGGTCACGAGGCAGTTGACTGCAGAACCTCAGGGAATCCCAGGGCTAGTGCTGGCTATCTGGTGGGCAGACTCATGCTCCAGGTGATGACAGGGCTGTTGCCTGCCCACTGGTGGGTGAAGTCAGGTTCTAGGGCAAGTACCAGCCTACTGGTGGGCAGAACCAGGCCCTGAGGTCTGGTTGCTGGGCCCCAGGGGCCCTAGAGCAGGTGTCGGATCACTGGTGAAGGAGGCCAGTTCCTAACAAAGATTTCTGTGGGTCCCGAGTTTTCTTGAAACTTGTGTTGGCCTGCTACTGGGCAGGGCCTGCTCTCTAGTGGGATGGCTGGTCCGCAGACTGCAGTGCTGTGGTTTTCTTACAGCTAGTGTTTGCACCCTGGTGGGTGGAACTGGGTCCAGAGACAACTATGGGCTCAAGGGGTTTTAAGGCAGCCTGTCTGCTGATGGATGAGGCTGTGTTCATGCCCAGTTAGTTACTTAGCCTGAGGTGTCCCAGCACTGGAGCCAAAATGGCCCTTGCCAGCACCAGTGTCCATGTCCACATGATAGAACAAGCTCCCCAAATAGCTGCCACCAGTGTCTATGTCTGCAGGGTGAACGGCAGGGAGAGGAGGTGAGCTTAGGGCCTTTCTACTCTACCATCTTACACATTTTCTCCCAAACTTCTTTTTTTTTTTAATTGAAGTATAGTTGATTTACAGTGTTGTGTTAATTTCTGCTTTAGAGAAAAGTGACTCAGTTATACATATATATACATTCTTTTTTATGTTCTTTTCCATTATAGTTTATCACAGGATATTGAATATAGTTCCCTGTGCTGTACAGTTGGTCTTTGTTGTTTATCCATTCTCTATATAATAGTTTACATATGCTCACCCCAACCTCCCACTCCATCTCTCCCCCACCCCCGCCTTGGTAACCCCAGGTCTGTTCTCTATGTCTGTGAGTCTGCCAAACTTAATTCTTAAACGTTATTACCACAGCCAGCTATTTTTCATCATAGGTTTAAGTATAATAAAAGAATGTATAAAACTTAAAAGCCATGAAGAAGAAGAGGGGGAAGAAGAAAAGGAGAAGAGACTGATCCTAAATCAGGTTCTCACTAAAATTTAGTTTTAAAGGGAGAAAAGTGGGGAATTCCAGTGGTTAAGACTCTGCACTTCCACTGTAGGGGTCAAGGGTTCAATCCCTGGTCAGGGAACTGTGATCTCACATGCTGCATGGCATGGCCAAAAATAAAAAAATAAAAAAAGAAAGAAAATTAAAAGAGAAAAGGAAAAAAGTGATCTTTGCAATTCTGTACAGAATCTATACGAGTGAATCCTTATAAATGGAGGAAAGATAACAAATCTATTTTAGTCAACACAGTAATATATCTTATATATCACTAATTTTGAGATTATTTATATTTTAAAATATTGCTTCAAACCTCTAAATTGTTAAAAGTGGTAGAGTCTGCCATCCACTTTGGACGAACAATTATATACAATAAGTCAGCCAAAATTCTTCCATTTCTGTATAATTTTATATGTGGGTGGTGTTGGTTAGTTCTTATAAATTGTTTGAATACTTACATATCACAAAAGACAAGTTGTCATTAAAAATAGTATGTTCGCCAAAGTATTTTTCAAAATACAAGATTATCTTATTCCCAGAAAAAGAAACATCACTGTATTAAGGCTAAAACTGTCAAAAAGAAAGCCAAGATACATTCAAGGAAAGCTTTTGCTGAAAACTTAATTTGTTCATCTTTGAAACGTTATTATGTTTACTGTGTAAGCAAGATACTTTCAGAGCCTAGAATATAAAACCACTTATAGGTAAGCTAACACTGTGATAGTTTATTCTATAAATGTTAATATGAGATATGCAATTCATTTTCTACAATATTCAGATTTTCAAGTTCTGCTAAATTCTAAGGTCACGTTATTGTAGACATCTCTAATATTTGAATTCTACTCTTCACAGAAGCCTACAAATTCTCTATGTCTCATGCTCTGAGTTCTAAAACATTCTACGGCTTTGGAGAAAGCCAATGAGATTCCAGATTTACAATAAGGCAACACATGCTGTACATAATCCTATAGGAAAAGAAACCCAGATTTTAAATCGATAATATTATGCACAGAAATAAAGTGCAATCGATTTCAAGTTCAAAACGGAATTTCAAGTTTGAAAACGAATTTCAAGAAAGAAGGAACTATCAGAATATATGGTGACTGGTAAATAACTCACCTCAGGCTCCTTAAAGTAGAACATATTATGGAAAAGAAGAGTATCACACAGAGAGCTAAAATAGCATCTCTGCAATCCTTACAATGAAAAAGATAAGGAATTACTGAAAATGGAATATTTCTGAATGGAAACGACAAGTGTCTTCCAACCCCTTCATTGCATAGATGAGAAATATGGGGTGCGGGGTGGGTGTTCAGTTAGAAATCATCATTGATGGTGTAACTTTTGACATCTATGGCACTGATTGATAATCTGATTGATGGGAAGGTACAGTTACCATCGTTAGTGAATAACCAAAGTGGAAGTAATAAACAACATGTCTGGGAAAGGGGTCAGAAAAAATGGAAATAAACAACCTTTTTGGTTCCCTCACATCTTCTGAATGCTCTCTCTCACTACTTGAATTGCAGCAAGGTCCTGCACTAACTCTAAAGCAAAATATTCCTCAACTCTCCCAATTAGTGCAAGGAAGAAAAACAGTCTTATCACAATTTTCCTTCAGTGATGATCTGTGGATAAACATCTCACCTTCTCACCACCCTCTGCACCAACACACAACTAGCCTCTAAGGTCATTAAACTTCTAAAGAACAGAGCTCACAGCAAGTCTGGTGGAGTGGCTCAGGGGTGTATGCACGTGTCTGCAAATGAAGGGAAAGCCCTGCAAGCAGTGATCTGGGAGCTGTAAATAAATTCTAGCTGGTTGTCAGGTTTGCAAATACAGAATCTATAAATAATGAGGATCAACACTACATCAAGACAGCAACTTTGGAAGCCAGAGTATTGCTCAGACATACGATAATAATGACAAGGCAACAGCTAACATTTGAAGTGCCCTACTATGGGCCAGGAGCTCTTCTAAGCACTTTATAAAAATTAGTGCATTTAAATCTCACAAAACCCTATGAGACCAGAGTTATCATTATCCCCATTTTGTAGAAGAGGAAATTAAGGCACGGAGAATAGAATACGTTGCTGAAGTTCCTCGGGTAACAGTGGGGTAACTGGGATTTGTGCCCAGGAAAACTGGTCCAAAGCCCAATCCTCAGTCACTATGGGGTGAACAGAAGAAGGATTTCTATGACTCCCCAACGAGCACCTCTGCTACAGACAGTGTGGTCCCCATATATTTCTTCACTCATCAAACATTTTCTGATCTGCCCAAAAATGTCAGGTGCTATGTTAGATATTGGAGGGACAAGTAGAATAAGGAGAGTCTTAGCTTTAAGGAGGTCAACTGTCTATGAGACATGTGTAACACAACAATTATGGAAAAGCAAGGTAAGTATAGGGTCCCAGAGCAGAGGCATCAAAAGGGGTCTCTAGATGGAGGCCTCTCGGGACGTGCTGAAGAGGGAGTGAAGTTTGACATGAGTTTAGATTAAGAAATAGGAATTCAGTGAATTAAAAGGTGGCAGTAGGAATGAGAAGGAAAAGATACCAAAGACAGTTATGAAGGATGCTAACTCCTAGAAAACAAGGGTGTCATTTTAAGGCTGTAAGAAGCCAAACACGTAGGAAATAGTGGGTGATGAGGCTAAAGGCAGAGGATGGCAAGGGAAAGCCTTGCATGTCACCCGGGGGTCTGACTCTTCTCTCAAACACCATGAGCAGAGAGCAGGCATGAGTACATTTGGCTCCTAGAAGGACAGCTCTGGAAGGCTGTGGAGGGCAGATCAGAAGGGACTGAGACTGAAGTGACCAGACCTGCTGGGAGACCACTGCAGGGACCCAACAGGGCTGGAGCGAGCCTGGAGGGGTGCGGCCCCTCACGTCACCAGGACTCCCACATTTGCTATGTCCTCCCACCGCGATGCATGCTCATTTCTACATCTGGATCTTCAATCTCTCCTCCATCTGAAATGCTCTCTCTCCTCCCCTCTTCCGTCCAAAAATGATCACTTTGAGGACTTGCTCTAAGTTTCTCCTTTCCTAAGAAGCTGTCCTTAATTACAAGTTCTCAACAATGTTCCCATTTTTTAAATTCTGTAATACAACATACACTAAATACCTTGGCCGAATTACATTACAGCTTGCAGATCATTTCATGTATACAGAAGAGCCCCAGACCGTACAATTCTTTGTATTTCCTTCAATACCTACCACAAATACCTTGCACACGGCATGTCAGCACATGTCCAAGAAGCATCCTTTATAAGCTATGAACTTTTATCAGCTCAGCTATCCCTTTAGAGCAGGAGTCCCCAACCCCCAGGCTGCAGACCAGTACCAGTCTGCGGCCTGTTAGGAACCGGGTCGCACAGCAGGAGGTGAGTGGTGGGCGAGCGAGCGAAGCTTCATCTTCCTCTCCCCATCGCTCCCCATCACTCACATTACTACCTAAACCCCCCACCCCGTCCATGGAAAATTTGTCTTCCACGAAACCGGTCCCTGGTACCAAAAAGGTTGGGTACCGCTGCTTTAAAGCAGCTGCTTGAACTGTTTGCCCTTCTCCACAGGTCATCAACAATGTTGCCCAGCACAAAGGGATTTTACACCCGCTAAAGCTCAGTAGAACAAAGACACAACTTCATTTCACCTGCAAGTCCTACTGCCCCAGAGAAAAGCAAAAACAATGTGTGACCTCTAATGCTTTTCTGACATTCTCACCTCAAATTGTAACTGCTTTCCAGATGCCTGCTGGTTTTCACTCTTAAAACTGACAAACCAATTTCTCTTTTTTCTTTACTTCTAAAATTAAAATGTCTAATATTTTTCCTCTGAGCTAGGTGGAGTTTCCATAAAATGAAAATGTATTTTTCAGAAAAACCCTGTCTTCCCCGTAATGCATCACGGTGAACACCTTCCAAAAATGTCACCATTTCCCAAGTCGGTGCCTCCATGGGGGTTTCATTGTGTCTCCCCGCTTCCCGACTACTCCTCCGTCACTGTGCCAAAGTGTTTGTCATGGTACCTAAGAACGTTCACAGTCTGAGGCAAACTTCAAGGAAGACTAACCTGTAATTTTGGACTGCAACCAAGTCTTTTCGCTACCCTTTAATCCCTCTTTTTCTTACTCTGGTCTGTATTTTAGTTGTTTACTCACCTTGGAAATTGTTGTGTGCTGGGTTTATAATTCACATGTGAATTCATATCACATTTTGTCTTAGAGTTCAGAAGAAACATACGTTTACCCCAACCTTTGATATGTCTAATACATTCTCATGCAATTCGAGTGGTTTGTTTCTGTGTCTCCATCACTATTCCTTCAGAACTATGTTCCTCACAACTCTCTTTTGATCTGACCAATTCTGTTTTACTCTCTGAACTTGCCTCTGCCAAGACACAGGTGAGTAACCCTCAAGTGCCGTCAACCAGGCCACCCCACTTCGTTTATACGCATTCCTTTCATTCGCTCCTAAATAAACATGTTTCTGAAACTAACAATAAATTGTAGTGAGTGGCCATTGTATAAAGAGCACTAGAAAAGATACTCTGAAAGGAGGACCAATAGAAAAGAATACTCAATTCCTCAATTAAGTTTGTAACCCTATTAGGCATTGAGAGGACCCAGGAGGACTGATCAGAGCAGGATCCTGGGGGAAGAGTTTTAAGCCAATTTCGAAGGAGGTTAAAACTGGACTGAGATAAGATTTTGCCACTTACCTAAAATCATACACTTTTTTCTGACATTTGAGAATTTATTTGCATACAACATATGTGGTAAGAGAATGTTGATCTTGATTAATTTCTTTTCATTATCCAACACTCTGTAATAGACGTGGCTGTTCTCAATTAATCCATACCGGAATGTGTAGGAAGACCCAACTTTCAATTGCTTGATGTACCAATTCCTACCCAAAGCTAGAGTTTTCAAAGATCAAACTCTATTCTATTTACCTTTCAACTAGTACATTTACATCAGAAGGGTGTTGAGAGCTTTAGGAAAATACTTCGAAGCACACATTTTATATATAATTTCAAAATTATTAATTATTATTAATTTAAAATAATTTATATAATTTTAAAATAAGTTAAAAACTGGGTGGTAACCAGTTTAGCTACCATATATTAATCTTTAACGTAGAAGTAAACGTTTCTAGAGAATGTAATTGATATTTGGCTATTTATATATTGTAGAATGCAAAAGGATTTACAGTTTAAATAGTATTTCAAATGCCAAAGAATAAAAAACAGACTTGAGACAGTCCTGTTTCCGTTTTATGAAATAACTCTTTAGATAGAGCAGATTTTAGAGCATATTATTTGAAATTAATCAGTAAGTGAGATCTAAAGAAAGCAGTTTTGTTTTACAACTTCCTGATCCCACGAGACCATGGGTGACAGTGCTCGGGGGCGGCCAAGTGTCTCACTCCACAGGCGAAGAGTATCTCCGCACCTTCCACTCCTCCCAGCTGAGAAAAGGCTTTAGGAATCACGTGTTTTGTCTAGGGATATGGAGCTCTCAGAATTATTCACTACAGGGAGAGAACAAAAGACAAAACCAATTCCATAAATTCCAGCGTGCTCGGATGGAGAGAACAGGTGCCTGGACGCGTACCTAAAGAAAACCGAGAGTGCAGGATGTGCTTCACCTCTGCGGAGGGCCCCACCCTCTGGGTGCCTCACGTTCATCAGTCACACAGCAAACCCCCCGGAAGCGCCCCCACTTCCTCTGCAGGGGCAGCTTACAGACAGAGAGACTGCTGTCTAGTAACTAAGAAGCAAGGCATTTGGAGGAGCTTCAAGATGGCAGAAGAGTAAGACATGGAGATCACCTTCCTCCCCACAGATACATCAGAAATACATCTACATGCGGAACAGCTCCTATAGAACACCCACTGAACACTGGCAGAAGACCTCAGACCTCACAAAAGGCAAAAAACTCCACACGTACCTGGGTAGGGAAAAAGAAAAAAGAAAAAACAGAGACAAAAGAATAGGGATGGGACCTGCACCAGTGGGAGGGAGCTGTGAAGGAGGAAAGGTGTCCACACACTAGGAAGTCCCTTCACGGGCGGAGGCTGTGGGTGGCGGAGGGGGGGAGCTTTGTACCCATGGAGGAGAGCGCAGCCACAGGGGTGCGGAGGACAAAGTGGAGAGGTTCCTGCACAGGGGATCAGTGCCAAGCAGCACTCACCAGCCCGAGAGGCTTGTCTGCTCACCCACCGGGGCGGATGGGGGCTGGGAGCTGAGGCTCGGGCTTCGGTCGGATCCCAGGGAGAGGACTGGGGGTGGCTGCGCGAACACAGCCTGAAGGGGCTAGCGCACCACGGCTAGCCAGGAGGGAGTCCGGGAAAAGGTCTGGAGCTGCCGAAGAGGCAAGAGACCATTGTTTCGGCGTGCGTGAGGAGAGGGGATTCAGAGCACCGCCTAAATGAGCTCCAGAGACGGGCGCGAGCCACAGCAATCAGCGTGGACCCCAGAGACGAGCATGAGACGCTAAGCCCGCTGCTGCCACCACCAAGAAGCTTGTGTATAAGCACAGGTCACTCTCCACACCACCCCTCCTGGGAGCCTGTGCAGCCCGCTACTGCCAGGGTCCCGTGATCCAGGGACAACTTCCCCAGGAGAACGCACCGTGCACCTCAGGCTGGTGCAATGTCACACTGGTCTCTGCTGCCACAGACTCACCCCAAATCTGTGCCCCTCCCTTCCCCCGGCCTGAGTAAGCCAGAGCCCCGGAATCAGCTGCTCCTTTAACCCTGTCCTGTCTGAGCAAAGAGACACCCTCAGGCCACCTACACACAGAGGTGGGTCCAAATCCAAAGCTGAATCCCAGGAGCTGTGTGAACAAAGAAGAGAAAGGGAAATTTCTCTCAGCAGCCTCAGGAGCAGCAGATTAAATCTCCACAGTCAACTTGATGTACCCTGCATCTGTGGAATACCAGAATAAACAACGAATCATCCCAAATTGAGGAGGTGGACTTTGGGAGCAAAGATATATATTTTTTTCCCTTTTTCTCTATTTGTGAGTGTGTATGTGTGTGCTTCTGTGTGTGATTTTGTCTGTATAGTTTTGCTTTTACCATTTGTCTTAGGGTTCTATCCGTCCGTTTTTTGTTTTTTTGTTTTTTTTTTACTTAAAAATTTTTTTTTCTTAATAATTATTTTTTTACTTTTTATTATAATAAATTTATTCTATTTTATTTTACTTTATTTTTCTGTTTTATTTTATCTTATTTCTTTCATTCTTTCTATTTTTTCTCCCTTTTATACTGAGCCATGTGGATGAAAGGCTCTTGGTGCTCAAGCTAGGCGTCAGGGCCGTGTCTCTGAGGTGGGAGAGCCAACTGGTCCACAAGAGACCTCCCAGCTCCACATAATATCAAATGGTGAAAATCTCCCAGAGATCTATATCTCAACAACAAGACCCAGCTTCACTCAATGAACAGCAAGCTACAGTGCTGGACACCCTATGCCAAACAACTAGCAACACAGGAACATAACCCCATCCATTAGCAGAGAGGCAGCCTAAAGTCATAACAAGGCCACAGGCACCCCAGAACACACCACCAGATGTGGACCTATGCACCAGAAAGACAAGATCCAGCCTCATCCAGCAGAACACAGGCACTAGTCCCCTCCACCAGGAAGCCTACACAACCTACTGAACCAACCTTAGCCACTTCGGACAGACACCAAAAACAAAGGGAACTACGAACCTGCAGCCTGCAAAAAGGAGACCCCAAACACAGTAAGTTAAGCAAAATGAGAAGACAGAAAAACACACAGCAGATGAAGGAGCAAGGTAAAAACCCACCAGACCTAACAAATGAAGAGGAAATAGGCAGTCTACCATAAAAAGAATTCAGAATAATGATAGTAAAGCTGATCCAAAATCTTGGAAATAGAATAGAGAAAATACAAGAAATGTATAACAAGGACCTAGAAGAACTAAAGAGCAAACAAACAATGATGAACAACACAATAAATGAAATTAGAAATTCTCTACAAGGGATCAATAGCAGAATAACTGAGGCAGAAGAACGGATAGGTGACCTGGAAGATAAAATAGTGGAAGAAACTACTGCAGAGCAGAATCAAGAAAAAAGAATGAAAAGAACTGAGGACAGTCTCAGAGACCTCTGGGACAACATTAAATGCACCAACATTTGAATTATAGGAATCCCAGAAGAAAAAGACAAAAAGAAAGGGACTGAGAAAATACTTGAAGAGATTATAGTTGAAAACGTCCCTAATATGGGAAAGGAAATAGTCAATGAAGTCCAAGAAGCACAGAGAGTCCCATACAGGATTAATCCAAGGAGCAACACGTCAAGACACATATTAATCAAACTATCAAAAATTAAATACAAAGAAAAAATATTAAAAGCGGCAAGGGAAAAACCACAAATAACACACAAGGGAATCCCCATAAGGTTAGCAGCTGATCTTTCAGCAGAAACTCTGCAAGCCAGAAGGGAGTGGCAGGACATATTTAAAGTGATGAAGGAGAAAAACATACAAACAAGATTACTCTACCCAGCAAGGATCTCATTCAGATTTGATGGAGAAATTAGAACCTTTACTGACAAGCAAGAGCTAAGAAGATTCAGCACCACCAAACCAGCTTTACAACAAATGCTAAAGGAACTTCTCTAGGCAGGAAACACAAGAGAAGGAAAAGACCTAAAATAACAAACCCAAAACATTTAAGAAAATGGAAATAGGAACATACATATCGATAATCACCTAAATGTAAATGGATTAAATGCTCCAACCAAAAGATATAGACTGGCTGAATGGATACAAAAACAAGACCTGTATATATGCTATCTACAAGAGACCCACTTCAGACCTAGGGACACATACAGACTGAAAGTGAGGGGATGGAAAAAGATATTCCATGCAAATGGAAATCAAAAGAAAGCTGGAGTAGCAATTCTCATATCAGACAAAATAGACTTTAAAATAAACACTATTACAAGAGACAAAGAAGGACACTATATAATGATCAAGGGATTGATCCAAGAAGAAGGTATAACAATTGTAAATATTTATGCACCCAATATAGGAGAACCTCAATACATAAGGCAAATACTAACAGCCATAAAAGGGGAAATCGACAGTATCACAATCATTGTAGGGGACTTTAACACCCTACTTTCACCAATGGACAGATCATCCAAAATGAAAATAAATAAGGAAACACAAGCTTTAAACGTTACATTAAAATAGATGGACTTAATTGATATTTATAGGACATTCCATCCAAAAACAACAGAATACATATTCTTCTCACATGCTCATTGAACATTCTCCAGAATAGATTTTATCTTGGGTCACAAATCAAGCTTTCGTAAATTTAAGAAAATTGAAATTGTATCAAGTATCCTTTCTGACCACAACGCTATGAAACTAGATATCAATTACAGGAAAAAACCTGTAAAAAATACAAGCATACAGACGCTAAACAATACACTACTTAATAACCAAGAGATCACTGAAGATATCAAAGAGGAAATAAGAAAATACTTAGAAACAAATGACAATGAAAACACGAAGACCCAAAAGGTGTGGGATGCAGCAAAAGCAGTTCTAAGAGGGAAGTTTATAACAATACAATCCTACCTTAAGAAATAAGAAACATCTCAAATAAACAACCTAACCTTACACCTAAAGCAATTAGAGAAAGAAGAACAAAGAAACGCCAAAGTTAGTAGAAGGAAATAAATCAAAAAGATCAGATCAGAAATAAATGAAAAAGAAATGAGGGAAATGATAGCAAAGATCAATAAAACTAAAACCTGGTTCTTTGCGAAGATAAACAAAATTGATAAACCATTAGCCAGACTCATCAAGAAAAAAAGGGAGAAGACTCAAATCAATAGAATTAGAAATGAAAAAGGAGAACAATTGTCACTGAAGAAATACAAAGGATCATGAGAGATTATTACAAGCAACTCTATGCCAAAAAATGGACAACCTGGAAGAAATGGACAAATTCTTAGAAATGCACAACTTTCCTAGACTGAACCAGGAAGAAATAGAAAATATAAACAGACCAATCACAAGCACTGAAATTGAAACTGTGATTAAAAATCTTCCAACAAACAAAAAAGCCCAGAACCAGATGGTTTCACAGGCAAATTCTATCAAACATTTAGAGATGTGCTAACACCTATACTTCTCAAACTCTTCCAAAATATAGCAGAGGGAGGAACACTCCCAAACTCATTCTACAAAGTCACCATCACCCTGATACCAAAACCAGACAAAGATGTCACAAAGAAAGAAAACTACAGGCCAATATCACTGATGAACATAGATGCAAAAATCCTCAACAAAATACCAAGAATCAGAATCTGACAGCACATTAAAAGGATCATACACCATGATCAAGTGGGGTTTATTCCAGGAATGCAAGGATTCTTCAATATACACAAATCAACAAATGTGATACACCATATTAACAAATTAAGGAGAAAAACCATATGATCATTTCAATCGATGCAGAGAAAGCTTTCAACAAAATTCAACATCCATTTATGATAAAAACCCTGCAGAAAGTAGGCATAGAGGGAAGTTTCCTCAACACAGTAAAGGCCATATATGACAAACCCACAGCCAACATCGTCCTCAATGGTGAAAAACTGAAACCATTTACACTAAGTTCAGGAAGAAGACAAGGTTGTCCACTCTCACCACTATTATTCACCGTAGTTTTGGAAGTTTTAGCCACAGCAATCAGAGAAGAAAAAGAAATAAAAGGAATCCAAATCGGAAAATAAGAAGTAAAACTGTCACTGCTTGCAGATGACATGAGAATTGCATATGACATGACATTCATAGAGAATCCTAAAGATGCTACCAGAACACTACTAGAGCTAATCAATGAATTTGGTAAAGTAGCAGGATACAAAATTAAGGCACAGAAATCTCTAGCATTCCTATACACTAATGATGAAAAATCTGGAAGTGAAATTAAGAAAACACTCCCATTTTCCATTGCAACAAAAAGAATAAAATATCTAGGAATAAACCTACCTAAGGAGACAAAAGACCTGTATGCAGAAAATTATAAGACACTGATGAAAGAAATTAAAGATGATAACAAATAGATGGAGAGATATACCATGTTCTTGGATTGGAAGAATCAACATTGTGAAAATGACTCTACTACCCAAAGCAATCTACAGATTCAATGCAATCCCTATCAAACTACCACTGGCACTAGAACTAGAACAAAAAATTTCACTATTTGTATGGAAACACAAAAGACTCTGAATAGCCAAAGCAATCTTGAGAAAGAAAAACGGAGCTGGAGGAATCAGGCTCCCTGACTTCAGACTATACTACAAAGCTACAGTAATCAAGACAGTATGGTACTGGCACAAAAACAAAAATATAGATCAATGGAACAGGATAGAAAGCTCAGAGATAAACCCACATATATATGGTCACCTTATCTTTGATAAAGGAGGCAAGAATATACAGTGGAGAAAAGAAAACCTCTTCAATAAGTGGTGCTGGGAAAAGTGGACAGGTACATGTAAAAGTATGAAATTAAAACACTCCCTAACACCAAACACAAAAATAAACTCAAAATGGATTAAAGACTTAAATGTAAGGCCAGACACTATCAAACTCTTAGAGGAAAACATAGGCAGAACACTCTATGATATAAATCACAGCAAGATCCTTTTTGACCCAGCTCCTAGAGAACTGGAAATAAAAACAAAAATAAACAAATGGGACCTAATGAAACTTAAAATCCTTTGCACAGCAAAGGAAACCATAAACAAGAACAAAAGACAACCCTAGAATGGGAGAAAATATTTGCAAATGAAGCAACTGACAAAGGATTAATCTCCAAAATTTACAAGCAGCTCAATCAGCTCAATAACAAAAAAACAAACAACCCAATCCAAAAATGGGCAGAAGACCTAAATAGACATTTCTCCAAAGAAGATATACAGATTGCCAACAAACACATGAAAGAATGCTCAGCATCATTAATCATTAGAGAAATACAAATCAAAACTACAATGAGATATCGTCTCACACCAATCAGAATGGCCACCATCAAATAATCTACAAACAATGAAAGCTGGAGAGGGTGTGGAGAAAAGGGAACCCTCTTGCACTGTTGGTGGGAATGTAAATTGATACAGCCACTATGGAGAAAACTATGGAGGTTCCTTAAAAAACTAAAAATAGAACTACCATATGACCCAGCAATCCCACTACTGGGCATATACCCTGAGAAAACCATAATTCAAAAAGAGTCATGTACCAAAATGTTCATTGAAGCTCTATTTACAATAGCCAGGACATGGATGCAACCTGTGTCCATCATCAGATGAATGGATAAAGAAGGTGTGGCACGTATATACAATGGAATATTACTCAGCCATAAAAAGAAACGAAATTAAATTATTTGTATTGAGGTGGATGGGCCTAGAGTCTGTCATACAGAGTGAAGTAAGTCAGAAAGAGAAAAACAAATACCGTATGCTAACACATATATATGGAATCTAAAAAAAAAAAAAAAAACGGTCATGAAGAACCTAGGGGCAAGACGGGAATAAAGACACAGACTTACTAGAGAATGGACTTGAGGATATGGGGAGAGGAAGGGTAAGCTGTGACAAAGTGAGAGATTGGCATGGACATACATACACTACCAAACATAAAATAGATAGCTAGTGGGAAGCAGCCACATAGCACAGGGAGATCAGCGCAGTGCTTTGTGACCACCTAGAGGGATGGGATAGGGATGGTGGGAGGGTGGGAGATGCAAGAAGCAAGTGATATGGGAACATATGTATATGTATAACTGATTCACTTTGTTATAAAGCAGAAAGTAACACACCATTGTAAAGCAATTATACTCCAATAAAGATGTTTAATAAAAAAAAAAAGAAGCAAGGCACTCTGTGAAAAACAGAACTGTACTTTTTTTTAAAGAGTAGTGAAGCGCTAAATTTAGTAAAATCGACACAATTTAACACAAAGTTAAACATGTATCTGTGATGTAATCAGCTTCAATCTATGCCTCTAAAACATATCTTGACATCAGTCTCTTATAAATGGTATAAATACAGTAGAATAACTTAAAATAAACTTCTCACCTCATCTATTTGATGATTTTGGCATGAGATGGTATTAAATAGCCGCAGGGTGATTACACGTGCAAAAGTCTAATTTTTGTCATAGTGGAGATAACAAGAAGTATAAAGTCAAACAGACCTATGTTCATACCATGGCTCTTACCCTTTATCAATTTTTGACCTGAAGCAAGTTAACTCCTATAAACATCATTTTCTTATCAGTTAAATATGAATTATAATAGTTACTTTAAAGGGTTATTATAAGAATCGCATAAGATAATGCAGTAAAAGAACAGGTGCACAGTACATAGGTAATTAATTCTAGTTTCCTGAATCCCTTTTATGGTGGTTACTTTAGGCTCTTATGAAAGAGACACACATCATCTCAGAAACGAACCAGTCCCTAAGTAAACGTATGATTGATAAAGAGTCACTGATTCCAAGAGTACATGATGTCATTACTGAGTGCTCGGCTTCAACTGCTTCCCAATATTGTTACCACCCAATTAATTTATTATATTTTCTAGCTTCTAGACACTTCACTGGCAACAAGGAAATGAGAAGGTGTGAAATTTAAATCAATCTATTTCCCCCTTGAGTTTCCAAGCTGTAATCTCAGGTGTTTTAAAATTACCCAGTTCATCAGGTTTTCCACTTATTATTGGTTCAGAGCTCAAGAAACATAGAAAATCATTATAATTTTACACACATGAATATCTACTTTGAATTATTCCAGCTGGAATCTTAATACACAGAGCAATGTTGCTGGTGTTTGGTCACTGTTGATAGTATAGAATACTTCTTGTCCAGGTTTTCTTTGGCGTTATCAATATAACAGAGAATTCAGTAATATACGCCCTGGAAATATGAACTAGAAAAATCTAACATATTATCCCATATCACAACTTAGTCATGCCAAAAAATGTGTTGCAAAAATAATGAGAAGATATTCTGAGGGCACTATTTTTCTTAATTATTTCTCTTAACCTCTTTTTATTTTTCTTCATTGTATTCACTACTGGCTAATCATGACACAGTTAATGAACTACCAGCTAAGTCCACCAGGGCTCTGCAAGTGCCCCAGCCTGACGGAAGTCTCTGCTCTAAAAAACAAAACAAAAAACAAACAAAAAAAAACAAAAACAAAAAAAATCAACAAAAAAAGAAGAAGCTGGGAAAACCTGTTTTATGACATTATCCTTAAGAGTAACTTTACTCTTATGAAAGTGACCAGTGTAGCTATATTTCTGAAAAGCACCAGATAATCTATAAAATGAAGTTCTCAACCAATTTATTTCCTTATTTATCCTCCAAGAGAAGCAAACTTTCATGTATGATGCAGGGCTGCTTATTTTGAAAAGGGAAGTCATTTTATACTTTGAAAAGTTCTCAAAAATCATCATATTCTTTGATTTTTCAGAGAAGAACACTGTGTCCCAGATAGCCTGAGTATGTTGTCACAAACTGACCAGAAACTGACGGGGGCCTGGAACCGAGGAAGCAGCCATCTCATTTTCTACTCAGACCCCACTCCAGAAAACACGCTTCTTGGTGGTAATTTCTAACACTAAGGTATTTTCAAAGGTAGAGTTGAGGAATGTATAAATAAATTTAAAAAATGGTTTTATACCCCAAAGAGCAATTGCTAACCACAATTACTATTCCATATAAGTGTTTCCTATTTTTGCAGGAAGTGCATTTTGGTGCAAGAAACAAAGGCTTTAATGTGGCTTCTTTAGTAACAGAATAAGAAAGTTTCTGCTGAAATTAAACACACACTAACTAATGTTTCACCCACCAAAGCAACTTAAGAATATTATTTGGTTTTAGAAAAGCCCTGGCACATCTTTAAAAAAATCATATCCACGTGATTATTAGTGCAACCAGGTCCATTCTGTGCAACAGTGGCTGCTGTTTCCTGCTGAAGTCAGCACTTGTGGGCCCAGCTCTCCAGCAGGACATGGAACAATATGGATGCTGAGGAGTTTGTGCCCAGTGCCACTTCCAGGCTGATTTCCTTCACAAAGTCTGAATGGAAGAAAACCCCCTCCCACCTGACTGGAGTCCCCTGCAAGCTGAGAAACACGGCCGCCTAGCTGGCTGGGCAGATGGAAAGATAAAGCAGAGGCAAATAAGAGAGAAAGGGATCTGATATCCAAATTAAATCTTCTTACCTGCTGAGCAGTATCTGAACATTTTTTCAGAGTTTCTAAAACAGCAGATTGAGACTCTGGGCTGAAAAGGAAGAAGACAGGCAATATGTTAAAGAGAAAATTTTCCCATTTCTTCGATTGCAAAATGAAACTAACTATAATATACCTTTAGCCGTAATAAGCACACAAACACCCAGGCTACCTTTCAGTTATACCTCCGTGTTATGAGGACATGATTGCTTTTGAGTACATGTAACACACAAAATGACACACTCATGTCATTAGGCATTTTTTAAATTAGCTCTACCCCCTTCTTTACACATCAGTCATGATAATTTGTCTCAATAGCTAGTTTCTACTTTGTTCCAGGAAGTATCTGCCAAGACATTCACAGTTCATATTATTCACTTAAGTCTGTACAGTGACAGAAGCCAACTCCCCAGTCTGGAAGGGTGGGATCTTGGATGCCTTACCTGACTATTGACAACTGACCTTCCACTTTCAGTGAGAGGTAATGAGTGCTCACCAAGAGGCAATGAGTAATTGTCATTTGAGAACCTACAGGACTGAAAATTCTTCATGCTGGAAAACCTAAGGGATAACCAAGGCCATGTTTTCTTTTGTTTTTTAAGGTAGGGGATACTTTCTTCTAAGTGAAGCTTGCACGGGAGTTACATAAAAACCTAAGAGAACCTCCAGGAACCCCCAGCACTCTGTGGATGGGAGTCTGAGAACGACTCCCCTTGCCCATCCTGGGCATCTGCGGTGAGGAACCGAGGCCCTGACACAGCGGCTGGTGGCGATACAAAGACGAATCTGTCTCCTGACCTTCACTCTGCTCCCTGCCCTCAACTGGCATGCAGACCAGACAACTGACAGCACACAGCTGTTGCTCTGGGGAATACCTCAGACCTTCCCAGTTCAGCAGCATTTTAGTTCATGTATGTGACAATGCATAGAAAAAGTAAAAGGCATTCGTGGTTTAAATCGTACAACATATTGCTAAACTACATAGAAAGTTCTCATTTCACTTGGATTAAAGCGTCGTCTCCACCTAGGCCCACGGACCTCCTTCCACCTGCCCATACCCCTACCTCTCTGGCTCCACACCCTCTCACAGGGCTCTGGCCACACTGGCCTTCCTGCCACCCTGTAACACGCCAGTCCTGCTCCAGCCACAGGATCTCCCACGGAGTCAGGGGGAGAATGTCTGCCCTCGCCCCCACCCGCTCCTGGGAGCCCCCCGTTCCCTCTCTCTCTCCACAGTGTGGATCCTCTAAGGAAATGCTGCAGAACTCACTTGTTTGCTGACCTCACTCTCACCTCGACTAAGTCAAACGCTGTGAAGAGAGAGAGTTTGTAGATTCTTCCTTAATGAGTCCCCAGCACCCACAACAGGGCCTGGCGCACCACAGATGTTAAAAATATGTGTTGAGTAGTTGTGGGAGGGGATGAAAGGAGAGATCAAAGAATGAAGAAACCATGGAAGTGAAGCAGCATCCCCAGGAAAGTGGGCACTGGGCAGTCGTTAGGCCTGCACCTGAGCTCAGAGAGCATCTTTCAGAACAAAATCACTGAGAACAGCATGATGTAATCACTCACCAACACGTGTCACTGTGGCAACAGAATATTAACACTGCAGGCATTTTCCCAAATACTGCATTTCACTAAGTTAATCAAAACATTTGTCTCTTACCCTGACAAATTTCTACTCTGAACTCAACACCAGAGTTGGCCAGTTTTGAAGAAAGAGCTTTAACATCAAAGCAAAGACAGTGGAGACCTTCAAGATGGTGGAGGAGTAAGACATGGAGACCACCTTCCTCCCCACAAATACATCAGATATACATTTACCTGTGGAACAACTCCTACAAAACACCTACTGAATGCTGGAAGAAGACCTCAGACTTCCCAAAAGACAAGAAACTCCCCACGTACCAGGGTAGGGCAAAAGAAAAAAGAAAAAACAGAGACAAAATAATAGGGATGGGACCTGTACCTCTGGGAGGGAGCTGTGAAGGAGGAAAAGTTTCCACACACTAGGAAGCCCCTTCACTGGCGGAGACGGGGGGTGGGTGGGGTGGAAGCTTCAGAGTCACAGAGGAGAGTGCAGCAACAGGGGTGCAGAGGGCAAAGCGGAGAGATTCCTGCACAGAGGATGGGTGCCGACCAGCACTCACCAGCCCGAGAGGATTGTCTGCTCACCTGCCGGGAAGGGTGGGGGCTGGGAGCTGAGGCTCGGGCTTCGCAGGTCAGATCTCAGGGAGAGGACTGGGGTTGGCTGTGTGAACAGCCTGAAGGGGGCTAGTGCGCCACAGCTAACCAGGAGGGAGTCCGGGAAAAAGTCTGGAACTGCCGAACAGGCAAGAGACTTTTTCTTGTCTCTTCGTTTCACAGTGTGCGAGGAGAGGGGATACAGAGAACCACCTAAACGAGCTCCAGAGACGGGAGCAAGCTGCGGTATCAGTGCAGACCCCATGAGATGCTAAGGCTGCTGCTACAGCCACCAAGAAGCCTGTGTGAAAGCACAGGTCACTATCCACACCTCCCCTCCTGGGAGCCTGTGCAGCCCACCACTGCCAGGGTCCTGTGATCCAGGGACAAATTCCCCAGGAAAAAACACAGTGCACCTCAGGCTGTTGCAATGTCATGCTGGCCTCTGCCACCGCAGGCTCACCCTACATTCCATACCCATCCCTCCCCCTGGCCTGAATGAGCCAAAGCCCCCTAATCAGCTGTTACTTTAACCCCGTCCTGTCTGAACGAAGAACAGACACCCTCAGGTGACCTGCATGCAGAGATGGGGCCAAATCCAAAGATGAACACAGGAGCTGTGCAAACAAAGAAGAGAAAGGGAAATTTCTCCCAGCAGCCTCAGGAGCAGCGGATTAAATCTCCACAATCAACTTGAACCCTGCATCTGTAGAATACCTGAATAGACAACAAATCATCCTAAATTAGGCAGTGGATTTGGGAAGCAACAATATATATATATATTTTTCCTTTTTCTCTTTTTTGAGTGTGTATGTCTGTGCTTCTGTGTGTGATTTTGTCAGTATAGCTTGGCTTTTACCATTTGTCCTAGGGTTCTTTCTGTCCTTTTTTTTTTTTTAGTATAGTTTTAGCACTTGTTATCATAGGTGGATTTGTTTTTTGGTATGGTTGCTCTCTTCTTTCTTTGCCTCTTTCTTTTTTTTATTACTTTTTATTTTTTAATTTTTAATAATTATTTTTTATTTTTATTTTAATAACTTTAATTTAATTTTATTTTTCTTTCCTTCCTTTTTTTTTCTCCCTTTTATTCTGAGCCATGTAGATGACAGGGTCTTGGTGCTCCAGCCAGGTATCAGGCCTGTGCCTCTGAGGTGGGAGAGCTGAGTTCAGGATATTGGTCCACCAGAGACTTCCCAGCTGCACATAATATCAAACGGTGAAAATCTCCCAGAGACCTCCATCTCAACGCCAAGACCCAGCTCCACTTAATGATGAGCAAGCTACAGTGCTGGACACCCTATGCCAGACAACTGGCAAGACAGGAACACAACCCCACCCAATAGCAGAAAGGCTGCCTAAAATCATAATAAGGTCATAGACACCCCAAAACACACCACCAGATGTGGACCTGTCCACCAGAAAGACAAGATCCAGCCTCATCCATGAGAACATAGTCACCATGCCCTCCACCAGGAAGCCTGCAAAACCCACTGAACCACACTTAGCCACTGGGGGCAGATACCAAAAACAACAGGAACTACGAACCTGCAGGCTGCAAAAAGGAGACCCCCAAACACAGTAAGTTAAGCAAAATGAGAAGACAGAGAAACACACAGCAGATGAAGGAGCAAGGGAAAAATCCACCAGACCAAAAAAATGAGGAGGAAATAGGCAGTCTACCTGAAAAATAATTCAGAGTAATGATAGTAAAGATGATCCAAAATCTTTAAAATAGAATGGAGAAAATACAAGAAACGTTTAACAAAACCTAGAAAACCTAAAGACCAAACAAACAATGATGAACAACATAATAAATGAAATTTAAAATTCTCTAGAACAAATCAATAACAGAATAACTGAGGCAGAAGAACGGATAAGTGACCTGGAAGATAAAATAGTGGAAATAACTACAGAAGAGCAGAATAAAGAGCAAAGAATGTAAAGAATTCAGGACGCCAGTCCCTCCCATCAGGAAACTTGCACAGACCTCTTAGATAACCTCATCCACAAGAGGGCAGACAGCATAAGCAAGAAGAACTACAAACCTGCAGCCTGTAGAACAAAAACCACATTCAAAGAAAGATAGACAAGATGAAAAGGCAGAGGGCTATGTATCAGATGAAGGAACAAGATAAAACCCCAGAAAAACAACTAAATGAAGTGGAGATAGGCAAACTTCCAGTAAAAGAATTCAGAATAATGATAGTGAAGGTGATCCAGGACCTCGGAAAAAAATAGAGGCAAGGATCAAGAAGATGCAAGAAATGTTTAAAAAAGACCTAGAAGAATTAAAGAACAAACAAACAGAGATGAACAATACAATAACTGAAATAAAAACTACATAGAAGGAATCAATAGCAGAATAACTGAGGCAGAAGAACGGATAAGTGACCTGGAAGACAGAATGGTGGAATTCACTGATGTGCAACAGACTAAAGAAAACAGAGTGAAAAGAAATGAAGACAGCCTAAGAGACCTCTGGGACAACATTAAACGCAACAACATTCGCATTATAGGGGTCCCAGGAGGAGAAGAGAGAGAGAAAGCACCGGAGAAAATATTTGAAGAGATTATAGTCGAAAATTCCCTAATAAGGGAAAGGAAATAGCCACCAAGTGCAGGAAGTGCAGAGAGTCCCATACAGGGCAAACCCAAGGAGAAACACGCCGAGACACATCATAATCAAATTGACAAAAATTAAAGACAAAGAAAAATTATTGAAAGCAGCAAGGGAAAAATGACAAATAACATACAAGGGAACTCCCATAAGGTTAACAGCTGATTTCTCAGCAGAAACTCTACAAGCCAGAAGCGAGTGGCATGATATACTTAAAGTGATGAAAAGGAAGAACCGACAACCAAGATTACTCTACCCAGCAAGGATCTCTTTCAGATTCGATGGAGAAATCAAAAGCTTTAAAGACAAGCAAAAGCTAAGAGAATTCCGCACCACCAAACCAGCTCTACAACAAATGCTAAAGGAACTTCTCTAAGTGGGAAACACAAGAGAAGAAAATGAACTACAAAAACAAACCCAAAATAATTAAGAAAATGGTCATAGGAACATACATATCGATAATAACCTTAAACGTGAATGGATTAAATGCTCCAATCAAAAGACACAGGCTTGCTGAATGGATACAAAAACAAGACCCATATATATGCTGTCTACAAGAGACCCACTTCAGACCTAGGGACACATACAGACTGAAAGTGTGGGGATGGAAAAAGACATTCCATGCAAATGGAAATCAAAGGAAAGCTAGAGTAGCAATACTCATATCAGATAAAATAGACTTTAAAATAAAGAATGTTACAAGAGACAAGGAAGGACACTACATAATGATCAAGGGATCAATCCAAGAAGAAGATATAAAAATTATAAATATATATGCACCCAACATAAGAGCACCTCAATACATAAGGCAACTGCTAACAGCTATAAAAGGGGATATCAAAAGTAACACAATAATAGTGGGGGACTTTAACACCTCACTTACACCAATGGACAGATCATCCAAAATGAAAATAAATAAGGAAATAGAAACTTTAATGACAAAATATACCAGATAGATTTAATTGATTTTTACAGGACATTCCATCCAAAAACAGCAGATTACAATTTCTTCCCAAGTGCACATGGAACATTTTCCAGGATAGATCTCATCTTGGGTCACAAATCAAGCCTCAGTAAATTTAAGAAAATTGAAATCACATCAAGCATCTTTTCTGACCATGACGCTATGAGAATAGAAATCAATTACAGGGGAAAAAAGTAAAAATCAGAAACATGGAAGCTAAACAATATGTTACTAAATAACCAAGAGATCACTGAAGAAATCACAGAGGAAATCAAAAAATACCCAGAGACAAGTGACCATGAAAACACGACGATCCAAAACTTATGGGATGCAGCAAAAGCAGTTATAAGAGGGAAGTTTGTAGCTATACAAGCCTACCTCAAGAAACAAGAAAAATCTCAAATAAACAATGTAACCTTACACCTAAAGGAACTAGAGAAATAAGAACAAACAAAACCCAAAGTTAGCAGAAGGAAAGAAATCATAAAGATCAGAGCAGAAATAAATGAAATAAAAACAAAGAAAACAATAGCAAAGATCAATAAAACTAAAAGCTGGTCCTATGAGAAGATAAACAAAATTGATAAACCATTAGCCAGACTTATCAAGAAAAAGAGGGCGAGGACTCAAACCAATAAAATTAGAAATGAAAAAGTAGAAGTTACAACAGACACCGCAGAAATACAAAGTATCCTAAGAGACTACTACAAGCAACTCTATGCCAATAAAATAGACAACCTGGAAGAAATGGACAAATTCTTAGAAAGGTATAACCTTCCAAGACTGAACCAGGAAGAATCAGAAAATATGAACAGACCAATCACAAGTCATGAAATTGAAACTGTGATTAAAAATCTTCCAACAAACAAAAGTCCAGGACCAGATGGCTTCACAGGTGAATTCTATCAAACATTTAGAGAAGAGCTAACACCAATCCTTCTCAAACTCTTCCAAAAAATTGCAGAGGAAGGAACACACCAAAACTCATTCTACGAGGCGACCATCACCCTGATACCAACACCAGACAAAGATACTACAAAAAAGGAAAATTACACACCAATATCACTGATGAATATAGATGCAAAAATCCTCAACAAAATACTAGCAAACAGAATCCAACAGCACATTAAAAGGACGATACACCAAGATCAAGTGGGATTTATCACAGGGATACAAAGATTCTTCAATATGTGCAAATCAATCAATATGATACACCATATTAACAAATTGAAAGATAAAAAACATATGATAATCTCAGTAGATTCAGAAAAAGCTTTTGAGAAAATTCAACACCAATTTATGATAAAAACTCTGCAGAAAGTGGACATAGAGGGAACCTACCTCAACATAATAAAGGCCATATATGACAAACCCACAGAAAACATCATTCTCAATGGTGAAAAACTGAAAGCATTTCCTATAAGATCAAGAACAAGAAAAGGATGTCCACTCTCACCGCTATTATTCAACATAGTTTTGGAAGTCCTAGACACAGCAATCAGAGAAGAAAAAGAAATAAAAGGAATACAAATTGGAAAAGAAGTAAAACTGTCACTATTTTCAGATTACATGATACTATACATAGAGAATCCTAAAGATGCCACCAGAAAACTACTAAATCTAATCAATGAATTTGGTAAAGTATCAGGATACAAGATTAATGCACAGAAGTCTTTTGCATTCCTATACAGTAATGATGAAATATTTGAAAGAGAAGTTAAGGAAACACTCCCATTTACCATTGCAACAAAAAGAATAAAATACCTCGGAACAAACCTACCTAAGGAGACAAAAGACCTGTATGCAGAAAACTATAAGACACTGATGAAAGTAATTAAAGATGGTACAAACAGGTGGAGAGATATATCATGTTCTTGGATTGGAAGAATCAACATTGTGAAAATGACTATACTACCCAAAGCAATCTACAGAGTCAATGCAATCCCTATAAAATTACCAATGGCATTTTTTATGGAGCTAGAACAAAAAAATATTAAAATATGTATGGAGACACAAAAGACCCCGAATAGCCAAAGCAGTCTTGAGGGAAACAAATGGAGCTGGAGGAATCAGACTCCCTGACTTCAGACTATACTACAAAGCTACAGTAATCAAGACAATATGGTACTTGCACAAAAACAGAAATATAGATCAATGTAACAAGATAGAAAGCCCAGAGATAAACCAAAGCACATATGGTCACCTTATCTTTGATAAAGGAGGCAAGCATATACAGTGGAGAAAAGACAGCCTCTTCAATAAGTGGTGCTGGGAAAACTGGACAGGTACATGTAAAAGTATGAATTTAGAACACTCCCCAACACCATACACAAAAATAAACTCAAAATGGATTAAAGACTTAAATGTAAGGCCAAACACTGTCAAACTCTTAGAGGAAAACATAGGCAGAACACTCTATGACATAAATCACAGCAAGATCCTTTTTGACCCAGCCCCTAAAGAAATGGAAGTAAAAACAAAAATAAACAAATGGGACCTAATGAAACTTAAAAGCTTTTGCACAGCAAAGGAAACCATAAACAAGACCAAAAGACAACCCTCAGAATGGGAGAAAATATTTGCAAATGAAGCAACTGACAAAGGATTAATCTCCAAAATTTACAAGCAGCCCATTCAGCTCAATAACTAAAAAACAAACAACCCAATCCAAAAATGGGCAGAAGACCTAAATAGACATTTCTCTTAAGAAGATATACAGATTGCCAACAAACACATGAAAGAATGCTCAACATCATTAATCGTTCGAGAAATGCAAAACAAAACTACAATGAGATATCATCTCACACCAGTCAGAATGGCCATCATCAAAAAATCTAGAAACAATAAATGCTGGAGAGGGTGTGGAGGAAAGGGAACACTCTTGCACTGTTGGTGGGAATGTAAATTGATACAGCCACTATGGAGAACAGCATGGAGGTTCCTTTAAAAACTAAAAATAGAACTACCATATGACCCAGCAATCCCACTACCGGGCGTATACCCTGAGAAAACCATAGTTCAAAAAGAGTCATGTACCAAAATGTTCATTGCAGCTCTATTTACAATAGCCAGGACATGGAAGCAACCTAAGTGTCCATCATCAGATGAATGGATAAAGAAGGTGTGGCACATATATACAATGGAATATTACTCAACCATAAAAAGAAACGAAATGGAGTTATTTGCAGTGAGGTGGATGGAGTTAGAGTCTGTCATACAGAGTGAAGTAAGTCAGAGAAAGAAAAACAAATACAGTATGCTAACACATATATATGGAATCTAAGGAAAAATAAAAGGGGTCATGAAGAACCTAGTGGCAAGACGGGAATAAAGACACAGACCTACTAGAGAATGGACTTGAGGATATAGGGAGCAGGAAGGGTAAGATGTGACAAAGTGAGAGATTGGCATGGACATATATACACTACCAAACGTAAAATAGATAGCTAGTGGGAAGCAACCACATAGCACAGGGAGATCAGCTCTGTGCTTTGTGAGCACCTAGAGGGGTGCGATAGGGAGGGTGGGAGGGAGGGAGATGCAAGAGGGAAGAGATATGGGAACATATGTATATGTATAACTGATTCACTTTGTTATAAACAGAAACTAACACACCATTGTAAAGCAATTATACTCCAATAAAGATGTTAAAAAAAAAAGAATGAAATTAGAACACTCCCTAACACCATACACAAAAATAAACTCAAAATGGTTTAGAGACCTAAATCTAAGACTGGACACTATAAAAGTCTTAGAGGAAAACATAGGAAGAACACTCTTTGACATAAATCACAGCAAGATCTTTTTTGATCCACCTCCTAAAGTAATAGAAATAAAAAAACAAGTAAACAAATGGGACCTAATGAAACTTCAAAGCTTTTGCACAACAAAGGAAACCATAAACAAGACGAAAAGGTAACCCTCAGAATGGGAGATAATATTTGCAAATGAATCATCGAACAAAGGATTAATCTCCAAAATATATAAACAGCACATGCAGCTCAATATTAAAAAAACAAACAACCCAATCCAAAAATGGGCAGAAGACCTAAATAGACATTTCTCCAAAGAAGACATACAAATGGCCAAGAAGCACATGAAAAGCTTCTCAACATCACTAATTATTAGAGAAATGCAATTCAAAACTACAATGAGGTATCACCTCACACCAGTTAGAATGGGCATCATCAGAAAATCTACAAACAATAAATGCTGGAGAGGGTGTGGAGAAAAGGGAACCCTCTTGCACTCTTGGTGGGAATGTAAATTGATACAGCCACTATGGAGAACAGTATGGAGGTTCCTTAAAAAGTTAAAAATAGAACTACCATACGACCCAGCATTCCACTACTGGGCATATACCCTGAGAAAACCATAATTCAAAAAGAGTCATGTACCACAATGTTCACTGCAGCACTATTTACAATAGCCAGGACATGGAAGCAACCTAAGTGTCCACTGACAGATGAATGGATAAAGAAGATGTTGCACATATATACAATGGAATATTACTCAGCCATAAAAAGGAATGAAATTGGGTCATTTTTAGAGACATGGATGGATCTAGAGACTGTCATACAGACTGAAGTAAGTCAGAAGGAGAAAAACAAATATCGTATATTAACACATATATGTGGAACATAGAAAAATGGTACAGATGAACTGGTTTGCAGGGCAGAAATGGAGACACAGATGTAGAGAACAAGCATATGGACACCAAGGGGGGAAAGTGGCGGGGTGGAGGTAGTGTGATGAAGTGGGAGGTTGGGATTGACATGTATACACTGATATGTGTAAAATGGATAACTAATAAGAACCTGCTGTATAAAAAAATAAAATTAAATTAAAAAAAATAACTTACTGAAATTGATCGATTCTACTATATCTACTCCTAGCTATTTCCTAACCAGTACGTAATTTTTTTTTTGCTAGGGTTTATTTCTTTTTTAAAAAAACATCTTTATTGGAGTATAATTGCTTTACAATGGTGTTAGTTTCTGCTGTATAACAAAGTGAATCAGCTATAGATAAACATATATCCCCATATCTCCTCCCACTTGCGTCTCCCTCCCACCCTCCCTATCCCATCCCTCTAGGTGGACACAAAGCACTGAGCTGATCTCCCTGTGCTATGTGACTGCTTCCCACTAGCTATCTATTCTACATTTGCTGATGTATATGTGTCCATGCCACTCTCTCACTTTGTCTCAGCTTACCCTTCCCCCTCTCCGTGTCCTCAAGTCCATGCTCTACATCTACTTCTTTATTCCTGTCCTGCCCTTAGGTTCTTCAGAACCTGTTTTTTTTTTTTTTTTAGATTTCATATATATGTGTTAGCATATGGTATTTGTTTTTCTCTTTCTGACTTACTTCACTCTATATGACAGACTCTAACTCCATCCACCTCACTACAAATAACTCAATTTTGTTTCTTTTTATGGCTGAGTAATATTCCATTGTATATATGTGCCACATCTTCTTTATCCATTCATCTGTCAATGGACACTTAGGTTGCTTCCATGTCCTGGCTGTTGTAAATAGAGCTGCAATAAACATTGTGGTACAGATCTCTTTGAATTATGGTTTTCTCAGGGTTTATACCCAGTAGTGGGATTGCTTAACCAGTAAGTAATTTTTAACGTAAACAATAAAATAGTGTATTTAATGGGATCAATACTTTTAGTAATATGCTTTTCCTTTTAAAACTAAATATGATTTTATGTGTTTGTTTTTTTCAGGTGTTATTATGTCAACACCCCCTCGTCTCTGAATGTCTACCTTGGCCCTTGATCAACTGTTCTCTGCAACACAGGAAACTCAGAGCCCTACACAGAACACGTGTCCTACATTGTATCTCTTGTATGTGGTTCATTTCAGAGAGTATAGTCCACCAAGTAAATACTAAGCAGTGTTTCAAAAGCATTGGACAGTAAAAGAGGGACATGCAGGGTTGGGTGTGGGCCCCCATTCAGTGCCTCAGTGCAGAGAAGAAACAGGTAAATGCATCGCTCCAGGACTGGGAGAAAAACAGAGGTTATAAGCACTAGGCCCCTCTGCAGACCTTTGGGCAGGAGCCTAGAATAAAGTCCCTGACAGTGTGGGTCATTGTTGGCTTTAAAGGAAACTCATGAGTTAGATAATGAGTGCATTCTGAATGCCAGTCTACACTTTAACACACTCAGACAGTTCTTAAAGTATCCCTGTGTGGTAGGTGTTAACCTCACTACACTGTACAGGGGAAGAAACCAAGTACAGCAGTTAGGAACCTTGCCCAAGGTCACAAAGCTGAAGTGTGGCAGAGCCCAAGCTCCCTGCTTTCAAGCTAAACTCTTCACTACAAGTCCCAATTAGGCTTCTACCCAGCATCTTTCTCTCAATAAGCCAATGGGGGGTGGGAAATATCAAATTCATAACACCCATGCTACCATTTATGAAAATGGGGTGAGGGAGACATTTCTGAATTGTAATAATGCCCTTCTATTTACTCTTCACTTATGGATCACATGTCAATATTCCTAATCAATCCACCAAGAAGAAGCTGGGAATTTATTATGCTGAAATGAAAAAAGAAGCAAGTAATAAACCAAATTCCATAAAAACGTTTTTACAGAAATAGGATTCTTAATTCAATACAGTAAATATAAAGTGCTTTCCTAGTTTCAGGCTCCATATAAAGGTGACATTAATCTCATGTTACCTTCAAAATACTTCAAAAATAACACAAAATACTTTAGTATGACACAAGGACAAAGAGAAAAAGCAACCAAAAAGAAATATTTTTTAGAAAAATATTACATCTGAACACTGAATAATTTTTTAATTACTTAAAATTTTAATTTAGTAAAACGTGTATCTCTATTTTGCCTCTGTCAGTTATCTCTGAAGGCAAAGGAAAAAACGAAGAAAATTTCAAAGAAAGCAGTGAGGGAAGAGACAGGGGAAAGAGGTATGGTGGCTGCCACCCTTGAAGCCAGTAGGCAGAAATTTCTTATGAGCTCTCAGCCCATGCAAGGTGTGCAGCTTCCCCCCGGGTGGTGGCCACAGCTGGACCCTGAAGCAGTGGTTCTCGGACTTCATATACACTGTAGTAACTGGACAACCCAGTGCCCTCTTCCCCAGAACTCAGCAGCCTTGAAGATGGGGCATAGAATTTTCAATTTAACAAGCTTCACAGTGATTTAGCCTGAGTTATATGCAGATTATAATCTAAGAAATACTTGGAAGAGAAACCCAGACTCAATACGCAGTAGGTGTTTCAGAGGTATTCGATGTTACTTTCAGAATATTCACTCTTCCCAGGGGCCTACCTGTGTCCGTATCCTTGGGCCTGTGTTCTTCATCAGGAGGTTTAGATGATGGCCAAGCAGCTGGGACTCTCCTGGGGAACTGACCTTCTATATAATCCAGTGAGTGTGTGGGTTGACTAATTGCAGCCCAGGTGTAAAGTTGATCTTGCTATATTTCCAAAAAAAAAAAAAAAAAAGTAAGCTATTTAAATTCAATCATGAAAAAACTGGAGTCTTCTTGATTGATATTTGCAACATCATTTCTATCATAAACATACGTGTGGTGTGCATATATGTACAAGCAAATATGCATAAAACATTAAACAGCATTTTATACTAGTCAATGTAGATTCATCACATAAACATTCCTTCACACAGTCTTTTCATTTCCATAACCATACGTGTTTCAACTTCTATTCTATGGTAAGATGTAAGTCTCTTTCTTTGGGGGTAGGAGGCCATGTGGGCCTGCAGATAATTACAAGTTCAGAAAACCCACTCAGTCACAGAGCCCCCTGATGAGGCATCTTCAATGCACTGGAATATGCTGTCCCTTTGAAATCTGTTTAAACACTTGTGGCAAAGTCAGAGGACAGGCAGCGCTTGGCACCCAGGATAATAAAAGCTTCCTCGCCTTCAACAGCAGAAAGCCCAGGAAACTGATTATCGTGCATCCAGGTTGAGGACTGTTTGGGAGACAAACTATGAAAATAAAATAAATGAACCTGCCAAGAAAAAAAGAACTGTGCAGGGATCTGGCAGAGAAAGCTCTTCCAAGCTGCAGACCAACAGAATCCAGACAGAATGAGAAGCAGGCTTGTAACTACACCTCGTGCCAGGAAGCCAAGAGGGAACCTCACAAAGCAGGCCACACTGAGGCCTGTGAACAACTTGGGAAACTGCCCGCTAGGACTGCAGGTTAGCAGTTGCTTCAGGATGCAGGTGCTCAATGTACACAAGCCCTGGGTTCTCTTCGTGACGTCTTCCCTCTTTACAGGTGTATTTCCCTAAACCTTTTGACCAACATAAAAAGTAAAGCAGAGAGAATAACAGGAAAACATGCTGTAACCACCATGCTGAGATTGTGAACTTGACTGAACCGATGGAGAGGCACTGATAGTTCCGTAATTTGTTTAACAAGTTAATTTAAGAACTTCATAAAATATTCTTCAGTGTCAACAGTAAAATACAATGTATAGATCAGTTAGTTTAAGCTTCACCTTTAGGGACAGTCACTGGCCCTAACTGAGAACTCAGATTCCTGGGTCAGTGGTATTGAATTGGAAGTGTCCCAATGCAGACCTGGCCAGCATTTCAGTCAGTCACATCTTTCAAGTATTCATACCTTTTTTTTTTTTAATTGATTGATTGCTATGTTGGGTCTTCGTTTCTGTGCTAGGGCTTTCTCTAGTTGCGGCAAGCGGGGGCCACTCTTCATTGTGGTGCGTGGGCCTCTCACTATTGTGACCCATCTTGTTGCGGAGCACAGGCTCCAGACGCGCAGGCTCAGTAGTTGTGACTCACGGGCCTAATTGCTCCGTGGCATGTGGGATCTTCCCAGACCAGCGCGCAAACCCGTGTCCCCTGCATTAGCAGGCAAATTCTCAACTACTGCGCCACCAGGGAAGCCCCCAAGTATTCATACCTTGATTGACACCAGCGGCTTTGCTATTTGTGCTGCTGAATATTAAAAGTAGCTTTTCCAGAACTGTTGACAATAGCCAAAACATGGGATCAACCTAAATATCCATCAACAGATAAATGGATAAAGAAGATGTGGTACATATATACAATGGACTATTACTCAACCATAAAAAGGAATGAAATAATGCCATTTGCAGCAACATGGACGGACCTAGAGATTATCATACTAAGTGAAGTAAGTCAGAAAGAGAAAGACAAATATCATATGATATCACTTATATGTAAAATCTAAAATATGACACAAATGAACTTATCTATGAAACAGAAGCAGACTCATAGACATAGAGAACAGACTTGTGGTTGCCAAGGGGGAGGGGAGTGGGGGAGGGATGGATTGGGAGTTTAGGGTTGGTAGATGCAAACTATTACACTTAGAATGGATAAACAACAAGGTCTTACTGTATGGCACAGGGAACTATATTGAATATCCTGTTATAAACCATAATGGAAAATAATATTAAAAAAAAGTCTCTATGTGTATAACTGACACACTTTGCTGTACAGCAGAGTGGCACAACATTGTAAATCAAATCTACTTCAGTAAAAAAAAAAGTAGCTTTTCATTGGCAAAATGAGTGGTTTAATTGGCATGATATTAGAAATGAGCTCTCGTTGGTAAAAGTAAAGGAATTCAATGAATGTGAACCAGCAAAAACATCAGAGAATATCCTCATTCTTAAAAGAACAAGGTAAGACGTGAGCAAGTGGCGATGTCAACGCTCAATGCGCTGATGGTGCTGCATCCAGTGCTGGTCTAGGAAGCAGCTCCTAGGCTGTCAGCAACCACTCGGCACAGAATCCTGCCGTCCTCATGTCCACATCACCTGAACCTTCCACGTAAGGAGCAGTCAAGCACTCGCTGCCAGGGGAGCGAGATGTATGTTCCCTAAAAGGGGAACTCTGACTTAGCGTCATCATCCTAATAGTAAACCCATTCAGCCTCGGACTTCATCTGCTCCATATAAAAGAGGCAGAACCAGCAGCTAGGGGGACAAATGGTTGCACTCAGGATTTCATCACTCACTGAAAAACGAAGTTTGGTACAAGCACTCTGCAAAAGCCAGAACAGCCTGGCCAGTCCTGCAGTCTATCAGCCCCACCCCAGGACTGGAATACGTTACAGCCCTGTGATGACAAAACCTCTCCTTCACCGTGTGGCTCCATGAGCAGAAAAGCAACCACAAAGCTTTTTCATGGCTCTTTAACATCTACAGAATCAGATGTCAACTCTTTGAACTGTCGCTTAAGTTTTTCTATATTCCTCCCATTCACCCCCCCAGATTCATCTCCCCGAGTTTCCTAAATCAAGCTCCACTCCACTAGAAGGCCCCACTTCACCTCCCCACCCATGGAATCTAACCGATGATTAAGTCTAGCTGGGGTGTCCCCTCCCCACTCCAAAGTCACAGTGCCGACAGGCTGGCCACCCCTCATGTTGACAGCTACCAGCACGTGATCCAAATCAGTGGCTGAACATGGTCCTGAGTGTAGGTTGTCACCCCTCAACTGCCTGAACTCCTTCAGGATATGAGGTGTGTACACAAGTCCTGTAAATCTCCCTGAGCACTTCACAATGTTAAGACTCCATAAAAGCCACTTAATATCTACTGAACTGACGCATTTGTCACATGAAAAGAAAAAACAAAAGAGTTGGTTTGTCAACATGAACAGCAGCTGGAGCTGGGGAATCTCATTTTCTACACTTGCTTTTTTTTTTAACATCTTTATTGCAGTATAATTGCTTTACAATGGTGTGTTAGTTTTTGCTTTATAACAAAGTGAATCAGCTATACATATGTTCCCATATCTCTTCCCTCTTGCCTCTCTCTCCCACCCTCCCTATCCCACCCCTCTATGTGCTCACAAAGCACGGAGCTGATCTGCCTGTGCTATGTGGCTGCTTCCCACAAGATATATATTTTAATTTGGTAATATATATAAGTCCATGCCACTCTCTCACTTCGTCCCAGCTTACCCATCCCCCTCCCAGTGTCATCAAGTCCATTCTCTAGTAGGTCTGAATCTTTATTCCCGTCCTGCCCCAAGGTTCTTCATAACCATTTTTTTAATTTTTAGATTCCATATATATGTGTTAGCATATATATTGGAATTTGTTTTTCTCCTCCTGACTTACTTCACTCTGTATGACAGACTCTAACTCCATCCACCTCACTACAAATAACTCAATTTCGTTTCTCTTTATGGCTAAGTAATATTCCATTGTATATATGTGCCACATCTTCTTTACCCATTCATCTGTTGATGGACACTTAGGTTGCTTCCATGGCCTGGCTATTGTAAATAATGCTGCAATGAACATTGTGGTACATGACTCTTTGAATTATGGTTTTCTCGGGGTATATGTCCAGTAGTGGGATTACTGGGTCATATGATAGTTCTTCTTAGTTTTTTAAGGAACCTCCATACCATTCTCCATAGTGGCTGTATCAATTTACATTCCCACCAACAGTGCAAGAGGGTTCCCTTTTCTCCACGCCCTCTCCAGCATTTATTGCTTGTAGACTTTTTGATGATGGCCATTCTGACTGGTGTGAGGTGATACCCCATTGTAGTTCTGATTAGCATTTCTCTAATGATTACTGATATTGAGCATCCTTTCATGTGTTTGTTGGCAATCTGTATATCTTCTTTGGACAAATGTCTATTTAGGTCTTCTGCCCATTTTTGGATTGGGTTGCTTGTTTTTTGATATTGAGCTGATGTGCTGCTTGTAAATTTTGAAGATTAAACGTTGGTAAGTTGCTTCATTTGAAAATATTTTTTCCCATTCCAAGGGTTGTCTTTTTGTCTTGTTTACGGTTTCTTTGCTCTGCAAAAGCTTTTAAACTTCATTAGGTCTCATTTGTTATTTTTGTTTTTACTTCCATTTCTCTAGGAGGTGGGTCAAAAAGGATCTTGCTGTGATTTATGTAGTAAAGTGTTCTGCCTATGTTTTGCTCTAGAGTTTTATCCTGTCTGGCCTTATATTTAGGTGTTTAATTCATTTTGAGTGTATTTTTGTGCATGGTGTTAGGGAGTGTTCTAATTTCATTCTTTCATGTGTAGCTGTCCAGTTTTCCCAGCACCACTTATTGAAAAGGCTGTCTTTTCTCCACTGTATATTCTTGCTTCTTTTATCAAAAATAAGGTGACCATATGTGCGTGGGTTTACCTCTGGGCTTTCTATCCTGTTCCATTGATCTATATTTCTGTTTTTGTGCCAGGACCATACTGTCTTGATTACTGTAGCTTTGTAGTATAGTCTGAAGTCAGGGAGCCTGATTCCTCCAGCTCCGTTTTTCTTTCTCAAGATTGCTTTGGCTATTCAGGGTCTTTTGTGTTTCCATACAAATGGTGAAATTTTTTGTTCTAGTTCTGTGAAAAATGCCATTGGTAGTTCGATAGGGATTGAATTGAATCTGTAGATTACTTTGGGTAGTATAGTCATTTTCACAATGTTGATTCTTCCAATCCAAGAACATGGTATATCTCTCCAACTGTTTGTATCATCTTTCTTTCATCAGTGTCTTATAGTTTTCTGCATACAGGTCTTTTGTCTCCCTAGGTAGGTTTATTCCTAGGTATTTTATTCTTTTTGTTGCAGTGGTCAATGGGAGTGTTTCCATAATTTCTCTTTCAGAATTTTCATCATTTGTGTATAGGAATGCAAGAGATTTTTGTGCATTAATTTTGTATCCTGCTGCTTTACCAAATAAATTGATTAGCTCTAGTAGTTTTCTGGTAGCATCTTTAGAATTCTCTATGTATAATATTATGTCATCTGCAAAGAGTGACAGCTTTACTTCTTCTTTTCCAATTTGGTTTCCTTTTATATCTTTTTCTTCTCTGATTGCTGTGGCTAAAACTTCCAAAACTATGTTGAATAATAGTGGTGAGAGTGGGTAACCTTGTCTTGTTCCTGATCTTAGTGGAAATGGTTTCAGTTTTTCACCATTGAGAACAATATGGCTGTGGGTTTGCCATATATGGACTTTATTATGTTGAGATAAGTTCCTTCTATGTCTATTTTCTGGAGGGTTTTATCATAAATGGGTGTTGAATTTTGTCAAAAGCTTTTCCTGCATCTATTGAGATAATCATATGATTTTTATTCTTCAATTTGTTAATATGGTGTATCACATTGATTGATTTGTATGTATTGAAGAATCCTTGCTTTCCTGGGATAAACCCCACTTGAACATGGTGTATGATCCTTTTAACGTGCTGTTGGATTCTGTTTGCTAGTGTTTTGTTGAGGATTTTTGCATCTATGTCCACCAGTGATATTGGCCTGTTGTTTTCTTTCTTTGTGACATCTTTGTCTGGTTTTGGTATCAGGATGATGGTGGCCTCATAGAATGAGTTGGGGAGTGTTCCTCCCTCTGCAATATTTTGGAAGAGTTTGAGAAGGATAAGTGTTAGGTCTTTTCTAAATGTTTGATAGAATTCACCTGTGAAGCCCTCTGGTCCTGGGCTTTTTGTTGGAAGATTTTTAATCACAGTTTCAATTTCAGTGCTTGTGATTGGTCTGTTTATATTTTCTATTTCTTCCTGGTTCAGTCTCAGAACATTGTTCCTTTCTAAGAATTTGTCCATTTCTTCCAGGTTGTCCATTTTATTGGCATATAGTTGCTTGTAGTAATCCCTCATGATCCTTTGTATTTCTGCAATATCAGTTGTTACTTCTCCTTTTCATTTCTAATTCTATTGATTTGAGTCTTCTCCCTTTTTTTCTTGATGAGTTTGGCTAATGGTTTATCGATTTTGTTTATCTTCTCAAAGAACCAGCTTTTAGTTGTATTGATCTTTGCTATCATTTCCCTCATTTCTTTTTCATTTATTTCTGATCTGATCTTTATGATCTTTCCTTTGGCTAACTTTGGGTTTGTTTGTTTTTTTCTTCTTTCTCTAATTACTTTAGGTGTAAGCTTAGGTTGTTTATTTGAGATGTTTCTTGTTTCTTGAGGTAAGGTTGTATTGCTGTAAACTTCCCTCTTAGAACTGCTTTTGCTGTATCCCAGAGGTTTTGGGTCATCATGTTTTCATTGTCATTTGTTTCTAGATATTTTTTGATTTCCTCTTTGATTTCTTCAGTGATCACACATTTCCTTTATTTAAATAGTGTATTGTTTAGCCTCCATGTATTTGTGTTTTTCTGATTTTTTCCTGTAATTGATTTCTAGTCTCATAGCATTGTGGTCAGAAAAGATACTTGATATGATTTCAATTTTCTTAAATTTATCAAGGCTTGATTTGTGACCCAGGATATGATATATCCTGGAGAATGTTCCATGAGCACTTGAGAAGAAAGTGTATTCTGTTGTTTTTAGATGGAATGTCCTATAGATATCAATTAATTCTATCTTGTTTAATGTATCATTTAAAGTTTGTGTTTCCTTATTTATTTTCATTTTGAATGATCTGTCCGTTGTTGAAAGTGGGGTGTTAACATCCCCTACTATTAATGTGTTCTTCATTTGCTTATTAACAAGGTACCAGAGGGGTACTTTTTGTGCCTCAAATGGAAAACAAATGTATCAAGTGATCCATTATATCTAAACCTATTCACAACTATACCATATAAAGAAAAATATGGAGCAGACAAAACTCCTAGGATATAATCAGTGCTCTACCGCAGACAAATCTCATAACTTTATGAGGCCTCAGTGTTCTCACTGGTAATTCAGGAAAACTGGCTTCTCTTGTGTTTTTCACAGGACTGGAGTGAGGCGGGGCAAACACTATGTGGAAAGAGCTATGAAAACTACATACTGTGATTCAAGTATAACCACCACGACTACTACTTGTTTTGATTTATTTAATCTATGTTTGATTAGAATAATCACACATTTCCTTTATTTTGAAAACTCCTTTTTAGAGGAATTAAATATTGTCATCATATGTACAGAACACCTCCACAGAACCAGCACTAAATATTCGCTTTATTTTGAGAAGCTAGGTGAGCAAACTGTAGCAGGCATAGTTCCCTTGACATTTGTGCTGATTGTCACTAAGTTTTGAATTCAATTAACAACTGCCCTGTCGCATTTCCTCAACCACCCATGTATGTCTTTTTCCCTGTTGTATTTCTGTTTAACATTTCTGAAATGTATTTATTATTTTCCCAAGTAAGATGTGCAAGCTTCCTGCCACCAGTCACCAACCACATCCTATACCCCTTGTTTTCCCCCAGTTTTATTCTGTATACGTAACAGACACACAATGAGTATTAAGGAACAACAAAGGTCAATACCAATAAAAGTTGTCAAAAAAAAAAAAAGTTGTCTTTTAACAAATTACACCATAGTTTTATATGAGTTAAAACAGGAACACTTCTCCCCGGCACTACTCCACTGCCTTAAATTCTTAAGGTCTGTTTTGATTTTTGTTGAAATGGATCATTTTTTCCTATTAAAGAAAACAGATACAAGCTTTCAACCTTAGGCAGATCAGAAGATTTAAAATCACAATCTGAAAGTGGCATAAATAGGCCACAAGCTAGAAATCTCAAAAAAGAAAACAGTTTCTTTTAGCAGATACTTCCCCATCTTTTAACTGGACTATAAATAATAACCACCCTAATAACTCAGAGCTGTAATTCACAAATAGTTTATTTTAGAGGGCCCACTAGAAAATTGTAACAACTGAAGTGAGGCATTCTAAGAGTGCTTTGTTGAAACTGTTGTAGTCAAGATGAGGGTTTGGTTGTCACCTTAAGACAATGCTTGGTAACGTTTCTGTTGATGGTGCAGTATACAGGAGATTTCATCCCCTTCAGTCTGTGCCTGAGGGAGGATCTAAATTACTCCCTGACAGGCATGGCTGCCCTTCCCATCGACACTCCTGGGACCTGTCAGCACGTGGACATGGGCTGCCCTGCCTGTGGGAACAATCCTAGTCTGGGCTCCTCACCTCCTCAGCTCTCATCACTGCCCCAGCTCCAGTGTCTGTCTTTCAAGGCCAAAGGGTCTCTATTTAAGTGGTAAATATAGTCTGTGTATTCCAGACATCCCAGGAAGTGCATTCTCCTAACAAACATCGACTGTTTGACCGAGGGTAACAAAAGTAAAAAATTGCCACAAAGTACGGCATGCAACCTTTTCTTTACATGCACGCTATCCATCCCTGGAGTACAGAGAAAAATCTGTGTCAGGCCAGCAGACGGCTGTCACCCCACACCTGGTCACACTGACCTCAAGAACTGCTCTAGCCGAGCTGAGCCAGGGTGTGACCACTAAGAACAAGACAGCCAGGCCCTCAGAGAGTACATGGAAGGTGTGTCCATCCCCTTCCACAGCACTCTCCGGAGAAGGGTTCTGAGGATCAAAGGTCTCATCTTGGAACTTTACATCTTCATTTGAAGAATTAAATACCTGGATGGTATTGAGTTTATTTGTGCTCTGTTAATCCCACGGATGTGATGTGCTTTTTGTTCTGGCTATTGGAAAATCTGAAATAGGCATATGGCCCGCATACCAGGTGTTTTCCGGTTCCAAAATGTATGCTTCTGATTAGCCTCATTCCTACCTCCATTTATGTTCCCCCTGCAGTTTAGTTTTGTCTTTTTTTTTTTTTTTTTTTGGTGCACTCATGGCTGAATTTTATTATTTTACAGTATTTTACTTTTCTTACTAATCATTGTAAGTACTATTTGGAACTAGGTGGTGATGAACACATTATTAATATTACAGAAATGATGGAAAATCTATTTATTTATCTACTTTCACTCCCTTGAACTTTTTATGACTGGAAGGATAAACGGTAGATGTACTGAGAGTAGACTGAATTGGGCTCACGATATTTTAGTTTGCATTGATCATTTAATCATTAAAAAACAGCAGCACAACTATATAGAGTTGCTTTGAAATAGGAAAGATAAAAAACAATAACTAATCAATACTATACACAACAGCATCCACTGGGTATAATATTTTCTAATCCTTCCTTTAATATATTATACAGCTGTAATCATACTGCACATGATTTCATAATAACATACTGTAGACTTTTTTAAACTATTGCATCATTTTCACACAGATAATTTATATTTTTGTCACAATCATGACACAGTTAATATTATACTGTAGCCATTTAATCAGCTCTTGACAGAACACATGAATGTGACTGCCCAAAACACCCCTGGTTCATAATTAAATAAGAAATTACAACCCTGGAAGAGGACACTGACCCTTGAACAATGTGGGTTTAAAGTGAGAGAGTCCACTTACACAGGGTTATAAATACTGCCATGCTCCATGGTCTGTGGCTGATTGAATCTGTAGATGCACAGGAACCACAGATATGGGGCCGACTATAAAGTACAGCGAGATTATCTCCTACATTATTCGAGGGTCAACTGAGTACATAAAAATGAAAAATAAAAATAAATTATTAGAGTAACACCAAGAAGACTAAATCTAAAGACAATCCGAGGTCTCTGAAAATGTTTCATGATAATATAAATGGGTGTTTTCTTAACTATGTTGAAAACAAGCACTGACATACTACTTTTGAGACTGCAAATTTGTGCAAACTTTCTGAAAGGGAATTGAATAGCAAAAGAATTTAAATATTGATACAATTCAACTTCCATTCATGATAAAATTTCTTACCAAAGTGGGTATAGAGGGAACATATCTCAACATAGTAAAAACCATTTATGACAAATCCACAGCCAACATAATACTCAACAGTGAAAAGGCTGTAAGTCTTCCTGCTAAAATCTGGAACAAGGCAAGGATGCCCACTCTCACCACTTCTATTCAACATTGTAGTGGAAGTCCTAGTCACAGCAATCAGACAAGAAAAAGAAATAAAACGTATTCAAATTGAAAAGGAAGAGGTAAAGCTGTCATTATATGCAGATGACATGATACTACATATAGAAAACCTTGAAGACTCCATACAAAAAATACTAGAACTGATAAATGAATTCAGCAAGGTGACAGGATATACAATCAATATACAGAAAGCTATAGCATTTCTTTACACAAACAATGAAATATCAGAAAGAGAAAGTAAAAAAAATAAATTCCTTTAAAAATCACATCAAAAAAACCAAAACAAAACAAAAACTAAGGAATAAACTGAACCAAGGAGGTGAAAGACATACACTGAGAAATGTAAAATGTAGATAAAGGAAACTGAAGATGATTCAAAGAATGGAAAGTTATCCTGTGCTCTTGGATTGGAAAATTAATATTGTTAAAATGGCCATACTACCCAAAGCAATCTGCAGATTTAATGCAATCCTTATCAAATTACCCATGACATTTTCCAAAGAACTAGAGCAAATAATCCTAAACTTTATATGGAACTACAAAAGGCCCAAAATTGCCAAAGCAATCCTGACAAAAAAGAACACAGCTAGAGGCAGAACGCTCCCAGACTTCAAACAATATTATAAATCTACAGCAATCAAAACAGCATGGTATTGGCACAAAAACAGGCATATAGATCAATGGAACAGAATAGGGAGCTCAGAAATAAACCCACACACCTATGGTCAACTAATCCTCAACAAAGCTTTGTACCTTCCTCTTCAGTAACAAATGGCTCTCAAAACTAAATATTTAATAAATTGAATAGAAATGCTATTTGATATCTAACATCAATAGCAATTGAAAATCTAACCAGCTAAATTAGTGGAGTAAGAAAACCCTGAATTCACCTTCTCCCATGGGTACACCAAAATTTAAACTATTTACAGAGCAACTATCTACAGCAAAGATAAAGAAAGAGTATTAAAATTAGCAAGGGAAAAGCAACAACTTATGTACAAGGGAGCTCCCATTAGACCATGAGATGACTTTTCAGCAGAAACTTTGCAGAGAATAGGGAGTGGCATGATATATTTAAAATTATGAAAGGGAAAAACCTATAACCAAGAGTATTCTACCTGGAAAAATGACCAATCAGATTTGAAGAAGAGATCAAAATTTTACAGACAAGCAAAAAGTTAGAGTTCAGCATGACTAAACTGGCTTTACAAGAAATATTAAAGGGATTTCTCTGAGCAGAAAATAAATTACCACAACTAGAAATGTGAAAATTCCAAAACGAAAAATCTCATCACTGAAGGAAAATATATAGTAAATATAGTCATCAAGTTAAAAAGGAAGAGAACAAAAGAGGAGGAATGAAACAAACAAAAACTACAAAATCCCCCAAAACATTAAAAAATTGGCAACAAGTACATATCAATAATTACTTTATTAATGAACTAGGTGCTCTGATCATAACACATAGAGTGGCTAAATTGATGCAAAAACAAGACCCATATATATGCTGCCTATAAAAGACTCACTTCAGTACTAAAGACACACACAGACTGAAAGTGATGAGATTGAAAATGGTATTCAAAGAAATGGAAAGGAAAAGAAAGCTGAGGCAGAAATGCTTAGACAAAATAGACTTCAAAACAAAGACTGTAAGAAGGACAAAGAAAAGAATTATATAATGATAAAGGGATCAATTTTACAAGATAGTCTATTCTAAATATATATGCACCCAACATAGGAACACCTAAGTACATAAAGCAAATATTAACAGACATTAAGGGAGAAATTCACAGTAACACAATGATAGTAGGGGCTTTAACACCCTACTTACATCAGTGAATTGGTAATCCAGACAGAAAATCAATATAGAAACACTGCTCTTAAATGACACGTTAGATCAGACGAACATAATATGTATGTGTAGCACATTCCATCCAAAAGCAGCAGAATACACATTCCTTTCAAATGGACCTGGAGCATTCTCCAGGATAGATCACATGCTGGGCCACAAAAAAATCTCAGTAAATTCAAGAAAATTGAAATCATATCAAGCATCTATTCCAACCACAACACTATGAGACTAGAAATAAATTACAAAAAAAAAACTGCAAAAAACCACAAATACATAGAGGTTAAATAATATGCCACTAAACAACCAATGGGTCACTGAAGATATTGAAAAGAAAATTTAAAATTCTTGGGGACAAATGAAAACAGAAACACAATGACCCAAAATCTATGAGATGCAGCAAAAGCAGTCCAAAGAGAGAAGCTTGTAGCGATACAATCCTACCTCAGGGAACAAGAAAATGACAAATAAACAACCTAACCTTACACCTAAAGGAACTAGAAAAAGAAGAGCAAACAACACCCAAACATAGCAGAAGGAAACAAATAATAAGGATCAGAGCAGAAATAAATGAAATAGAAACTTAAAAAAGCAATAGAAAAGATCAATGAAACTAAGAAGTGTTTCTTTGAAAAGATAAGCAATATTGGTAACACTTTATCCAGACTCCCCAAGCAAAAGAGAAAGAGGGCCCAAATATAAAATCAGAGATGAAACAAAAGTTACAAATAGCACTATAGGAATACAAAGGATTATAATAGACTACTACAATCATATGCCCAAAGAAAAGGGCAACCTAGAATAAATGGATAAATTCCCAGAAACAAACAATTTTCCAAGACTGAATCAGGAAGAAATAGAAAATAGGAATAGACCAATTACTAGTAATGAACTTGAATCAGTAATCAAAAACCTCCCAACAAACAAAAGAACAGATGGCTTCAAAGGAAGATTCTACACAACATTTAAAGAAGAGTTAACACCTATCCTTTCAAACTACTCCAAAAAATTAAAGAGGAAGGAATGCTTCCAAACTCAGTCCTCAAGGCCAGCATCACCCTGATGCCAAAACAGGACAAAAATATCACACACATACACACACACACACACACACACACAGACAGGCCAATTTTGAACATAGGTTTTAAAATTCTCAAGAAAATATTAGCAGACCAAATTCAACAATTCATTAAAAGGATAATACACCATGATCAAGCAGGATTATTTCCAAAGGATGAAGTATGTTTCAGTGCTCACAGATCAATCAATGTGGTACACCTCATTAACAAATTGGATAATAAAAATCATATGATCATCTCAATAGATGTAGAAACAACTTTTGACAAAATTAAATATCCATTTATGCTAAAAGCTCTCAACAAAATGAGCAGAGAGAGAACATACCTCAACATAATAAAGGCCATATATGACCATCATACTCATCAAGCAGAAAATACTTTTCTCTAAGATCAGGAACAAGACAAGCATGACCGCTCTCGCCACTTTTATTACGTAGTATTGGAAGCCCTAGCAATCAGACAAGAAAAAGAAATTTAAAAATTCAAATTGGAAAGGAAGTAGTAAAACTGTCACTCTTTGCAGATGACATGATACTAAACATAGAAAATACTAAAGATGTCACCAAAAAAACATTAGAACTAACAAAGGAATTCAGTAAAGTTGAAGGAAACAAAATTAATATACATAAATCTGTCACATTTCTATATACAAATAATGAACTATCAGAAAAAGAAATTAAGAAAACAATTCCATTTACAGTCACATCAAAAAGAATAAAATACCTAAGAATAAATCTAACCAAGGAGTTAAAAGACTTATACTTGGAAAACTATAAGGCATTGATGAAAGAAATTGAAGATGACATGAACAAATGGAAAGATATGTTGTCCCATGGATTGGAAGAATTAACATTATTAGAATGAACAAACTCCCCAAGGCAATCTACAGATTCACTGCAATCCCTATCAAAATACCAATGATATTCACAGAACTAGAACAAATAATTCTAAAATTTGAATGGAAACACAAAGACCCCAAATAACCAAAGCAATCTTGATAAGAAAAAGATCAAAGCTGCAGGTATCATGCTCCCTGGTTTCAAACTATACTACAAAGCTACAATAACCAAAACAGTATGGTACTGGCAAAAAACCAGGCACATAGATCAATGGAGCAGAACAGAGAACCCAGAAATAAACCCACACTTATATGTTAAACTAATTTATGGCAAAGGAGGCAAGACTATACAATGGGTTGGAAAAACTGGACAGCTACATGCAAAAGAATTAAACTGGACTACTTTCTCACATCATATACGAAAGTAAACTCAAAATAGATTAAAAATTTAAATGTAATACCTGACACCATAAATCTCCTAGAAGAAAACACAGGTAGTATGCTCTTTGACATAAGTCTTAGCAATATGTTTTTGGATATGTCCCCTTAGGCAACGGCAACAAAAGCAAAAATAAACAAGTGGTACTACATCAAACTAAAAAACTTTTGTACATATCAATAAAATGAAAAGGCAGCCTACTGATAAATGGGGAAAGATACTTGCAAATGATAATAGTGGTTAATGATAGAGGGTTAAAATTCAATATATACAAAGAACTCATACAACTCAACATCAAATAAACACCAAATAACCCTATTAAAAAATGAACCGAGGACCTGCATACACATTTTTCCAAAGAAGACATACAGATGACCAGCAGATACATGAAAATATACTCAATATCACTAATCATCAGGGTAATGCATATCAAAACACAACAAGGGGCTTCCCTGGTGGCTCAGTGGTTGAGAATCTGCCTGCCAATGCAGGGGACCTGGGTTCGAGCCCTGGTCCAGAAAGATCCTGCATGCCACGGAGCAACTAAGCCCTTGTGTCACAACTACTGAGCCTATGCTCTAGAGCCCGTGACCCACAACCACTGAAACCCAGGTGCATAGAGCCCATGCTCCGCAACAAGAGAAGCCACTGCAATGAGAAGCCCACGCACTGCAATGAAGATTAGCTCCTGCTCACCACCACTAGAGAAAGCCCGTGTGCAGCAATGACCCAACACAGCCAAAAATAAATAAATAAAATAAATAAATTTTTTTAAAACACACAAAAAAATCACCTCATACCTGTCAGAATGGCTGTTATCAAAAAGACAACAAATAACAAATGTTGGTGAGAAGGTGGAGAAAAGGGAGCCCTCATACACTGTTGGTGGGAATGTAAATTGGTGCAGCCACTGTGAAAAACATTATGGAGTTTCCTCAAAAAATTAAAAATAGGATTACCATGTGATCCAGCAATTCCACCTCTGGGTATTTTTCTAAAGAAAACAAAAACAATAATTTGAAAAGACATATACACCCCATTGCTCATTGCAGCATTATTTACAATAGCCAAGATATGGAAGCCACTTAAGCATATATCAATAAATGAAGGGATAAAGAAGATGTGGCATATACGTACACAATGGGATATTACTCAACCATTTAAAAAGGATGAAATCTTGCCATTTGCAACAATATAGATGGACTTAGAGGGTATTATGTTAACTGAAATGTCAAACAGAGAAAGAAAAATTTCAGAATCATAGATAAAGAGAATAAACAGGTGGTTGTCGGAGTGGGAGGGTTGGAGATGAGTAAAATAGGTGAGAAAGATTAAGAGGTCCAGTTTCAAAATGAGTCACAGGAATGAAATATACAGCATGAGGAATAGAGTCAATAATACTATAATAACTTTTTATGATGACAAATGGTTACTAGACTCATATGGTGATCATTTTGTGATGTATAGATATATCAAAGCACTGTTTTGTGCACCTGGAATGAACATAGTGTTGTAGGTCAATTTTATTTCCATTTTAAAAAAAGGATATTATGGAAAAACTAAGCAAATTTGTATAAACTATGGACTTTGCTTAATAATAATGTATCTATAGTGGTTCATTAATTATAACAAATAGACATACTAAGATATTAAGAATAAGTGATATTGGGTGTGAGATTTATGGTACTCTGTGCAGTATCTCTGCAATTTTTCTGTAAATATAAATCTGTTCTAAAATAAAAGGTTCGTTTAAAAAATAAAAGTAAATAAAAATAAAAAGCACTTGTAAACTTTAAAAAATCTAACTATCCTTTTTCACTGTGGACACTAAAGAATAATAATTTCTGATTACTTCATAAAAACTGATTTGGTGTATATGTTTCCTAGTGATCTCAGAAATAAATCACAGCAAGATCCTTTTTGACTCACCTCCTAGAGAAATGGAAATAAAAACAAAAATAAACAAATGGGACCTAATGAAACTTAAAAGCTTTTGCACAGCAAAGGAAACCATAAACAAGAACAAAAAACAACCCTCAGAATGGGAGAAAATAATTGCAAATGAAGCAACTGACAAAGAATTAATCTCCAAAATTTACAAGCGGCCCATGCAGCTCAATATCAAAAAAACAAACAACCCAATCCAAAAATGGGCAGAAGACCTAAATAGACATTTCTCTTAAGAAGATATACAGATTGCCAACAAACACATGAAAGAATGCTCAACATCATTAATCATTAGAGAAATGCAAATCAAAACTACAATGAGATATCATCTCACACCAGTCAGAATGGCCATCATCAAAAAATCTACAAACAATAAAAGCTGGAGAGGGTGTGGAGAAAAGGGAACCCTTTTGCACTCATGGTGGGAATGTAAATTGATACGGCCACTATGGAGAACAGTATGGAGGTTCCTTAAAAAACTACAAATAGAACTACCATACGACCCAGCAATCCCACTACTGGGCATATACCCTGAGAAAACCATAATTCAAAAAGAGTCATGTACCAAAATGTTCATTGCAGCTCTTTTTACAATAGCCAGGACATGGAAGCAACCTAAGTGTCCATTGACAGATGAATGGATAAAGAAGATGTGGCACATATATACAATGGAATATTACTCAGCCATAAAAAGAAACGAAATGGAGGTATTTGTAGTGAGGTGGATGGAGTTAGAGTCTGTCATACAGAGTGAAGTAAGTCAGAAAGAGAAAAACAAATACCGTATGCTAACACATATATATGGAATCTAAAAAAAAAAAAAAAAAGGTCATGAAGAACCTAGGGGCAAGATGAGAATAAAGACACAGACCTACTAGAGAATGGACTTGAGGATACAGGGGGAAGGGGAAGGGTAAACTGGGACGAAGTGAGGGAGTGGTATGGACATATATACACTACCAAATGTAAAATAGATAGCTAGTGGAAAGCAGACGCATAGCACAGGGAGATCAGCTCAGCGCTTTGTGACCACCTAGAGGGGTGGGATAGGGAGGGTGGGAGGGAAGGAGACGCAAGAGGAAAGAGATATGGGGACATATGTATATGTATAACTGATTCATTTTGTTATAAAGCAGAAACTAACACACCATTGTAAAGCAATTATACTCCAATAAAGATGTTAAAAAAATAAAGAAATAAATTTAGCTCTTTGTAGAATGTATTTAATTTTTAGATGTTTTAGAGGTTTTTATAATCTGATTCATTTACATAAACCTCCAAATAAGTAACAAATTATAGCTAGACTTTTTTTTATCCTTTCATGGTTTGTTAAATAGTAAATATTTCTTTTTTAGTCCTTTTCAGACTATTTATTCCAAATGCATTGTAGACTAATCCAGAATTTTTAAAACCTGGATTAATTTCAGGCATCCCATAATGCATGTAATGTTTCCATAGTTTCATATTTCTAATGGCTCTTGAATATACCCATAGATGTCAGTAATATTATATATTTTCAATGCTCCTCTCTCCTCTCCCCACTGATATTGAGCCTGTACTTAATATCTGTTGACTTAAATATATTCACATGTAAGCCATGTGATTGTAAATGCATATGTTATTAGTATTTTAATACATTGTTTATTTTTCAAGTATAATTGACCTACAGCATGACATTAGTTCCAGGTACACAACATAGTGATTCAATATTTCTGGACATTTCAAAATGATCATCATGATAACTCTAGTTATGATATGTCACCATACTAAGATATTAAATAGTTATTGATTATATCTCCTACACTGTACACTTCATACTCATGAATTATTTATTTTGCAACTGGAAGTTTGTACCTCTTAATCTCCCTCACCTATTTCTCTCAAGCCCCCACTTCTTCTCCCTTTTGGCCACCATCTGTTTGTTCTCTGTATCTATAACTCTGATTCTGTTTAGTTATGTTTGTTCATTTGTTTTTTGTTTTTAAATTTCACATATAAGTTAAATCATACAGGATTTGTCTTTGTCTGATTTTTTTCACTTAGAATTATACCTTCTAGGTCCATCCATGTTGTCACAAATGGCAAGATTTCATTCTTTATTATGGCTGAGTAACATCCCATTGTATATATATACCACATCTTCTATATCTATTCATCTATTCATGGGCACTTAGGTTGCTTCCATATCTTGGCTATTTACAAGTAGCCAAGCTATTTACAAATAATGCTGTAATGAACATAAGGGTGCATATATCTTTCCAAATTCATGTTTTCATTTTCTTTGGAAAAATACCCAAGAGTGGAATTGCTGGATCATAAGGTAGTTCTATTCTTAATTTATTGAGGAATCTCCATATTGTTTTCCACAGTAGCTGCACCGATTTACGTTCCCGCCAACAATGCATGAGGATTTCCTTTTCTCTGTATCCTTGCCAACATTTGTTATTTGTTGCCTTTTTGATAATGGTCATTCTGACAGGTGTGAAGTGATATCTCATTGTGATTTTGCTATGCATTCTCCTGATGATTGGTGATGAATCAACTGATCATATTGACCTTAAAAGGAAAAACTCTAAAAAGGAAAGAAAAGAAAAAAAACTCTCATTGTGTGCTAGGTTCTAGTCAATTCTCTTTTCACTTTAATTTATACCTTTTCCCTTCAGGTAAGCTGCCTGTTTTTTAAAAAACATCAATGTACGTTCTTATGTGTTATTCCTTAAGCAGACATAGAGAAGTATCAAATTTGTTATGCACTCAGTGAATGCAGACTTCTTGTCAAAGAAGATTTCTGAAGATGGAACAAAATAATTTCAGTTTAAATCCCAGGGACTTAGGGATTTCAACCAGGTATTTTTATATTCCAAAAAATGATAAAAAATTTTATGGCTTAAATTACTATTCTTCTCTGAGAAAAGTTCTGAATGTAATATAAATGCTGTTATAGCATGATCTTCCTTTTTGATGAGATTTTCTGGCCTGTGTGGAGTAGCTGGCAGATAGCTATTACTTGAACAATCCCACATCTGGTTTGCTGAGATTTGTTTGTAGTCAAACACATTGAATAAAACTTGGTGAAACTACTTTAAATTGAAGTACATATTAACAAAAAAGAAAAGGTCCAATTATTTAGTTATCTAGCAAAAGCACCTACCTGTTGGTGCCCAGGAGCCTTAAAATTGAAATTGAAACATAACATTCTTTTTAGTGACTCTGCTGGAACTCTACAGTGAATGGTGTTTTGGTGGGTAGCACGGAGACCGTGAGACTCAAAGGCTGGGGCCTGGATTCACCTGCCAATTGTCTCCACACTTAAATTCTTTGAGTCTTACATCTCTTCCTATTAAAATAATGAGCATACTATTCTCATGAAATTGTAGGGAGCATCAAATAAGGCAGCGAGTGAGAAAGCACCAGTGTGATATAGCTTAATAAACCGGTACAAATCTACATCTAATATAAACATTAACTTGTTCCTACTTTTCTGATCAAAGAGCACTCCCTGCTTTCCCCCTTCCCCCATATCAAAGTGTCTTGCTCTTTCTGTGTCCTTTTATAAACTGTTTTCAGTCAGGATTCTTTTTGCAAATTCTAGCTAGCTTAAGCAGAAAAGGAATGTATTAAAAGATATTAGATAATTCACAGAATCTGGGAAGGTCAGAAAATCAGGTTTGGAGGGTAAGTCTGACTTCTCCGAGAGGCCCTAAGCGACCACCACGGGCAGAGTAATCCAGCTCGGTGCTTTGTGACCACCTAGAGGGGTGGGATAGGGAGGGTGGGAGGGAGATGGAGACGCAAGAGGGAGGAGATATGGGGATATATGTATATGTATAGCTGATTCACTTTGTTATAAAGCAGAAACTAACACACCATTGTAAAGCAATTATACTACAATAAAGATGTTAAAAAAAAAAAACCTGGATTAATTTCACGCATCACATAATGCAGTTAATGTTTCTGTAACATTATGGAAACATTACCCCTGGGTAAGCCTGAGGGAGGCCAGAGTGACAAGAGTCCAAGGATGCTGCCCCTGGGACTCTTGCCACTGTGGCCTCCCTCAGGCTTACCCAGAATGGAGTCCACAAAGGTTGAATGATTGCATCTGATTAACAGTCTTTGCACCATAGCTGTGAGAGAAACTGGAAAGGTGAGGTTCTGACTTCTACCTTGCAAGACAGGAGACAAAAGGAGGGAAATTCCACAAACATAAGGAAGCCATTGAAGGGTTCTGCTCGGCAAATAAGCATGACTATTCCACCCTGATCTCTGTTTTTTATGATCCCCATCAAACTGATCAAATAGTGTTTACACATGAGTTTCTGACAACAGAGGAAGCTAAAGAAGTTCATCTAATTGCAGAAATTTTAGGGCCAATAACAAACCACAAATCACTGATTCTTTCAGTGGTCCCCATCTTTATTTCTCACTCTCTCTGGGCATGTGCATGTGTGTGAGAGTATTATACTATACTATAGAACTGTATTATGCCTATAGCATATAAGCTGCTTGATCAATCGATTGGTTAAACAGTTATTGAATTTCAGAATATCTGCAAGGAATAAAAAATATAAATATGAATAAGATCTGTGCCCTTCCTTTTTGGAACTCACATTCTAATTAGAAAATCTGTCATGTAAACTACTAATTATAGGCAACATGAGAAGAGCTTTAACAGGGAAGATACAAGACACAGTGCACATATGTAACATTTAGAGATACAAGTTTTAACACCTGTAATAGGAAACCCAAGATTAAAGGTATTGCCCCATAATACCCATATTACAAATATATTGGTAACCTATTTTGTCAAACAGTTGACTGAAGATATGTCAGTAGACTGTTATGTGTCCCTGATAAGTTCAGACTTTACTGTGTGCTTTCAATTTTTATTCATATTAAAGTCTTTAAATCTCTCATTGCCCTCAAGTAATTATTTCAAGCTTCGTTGTTATTCAGACAATCACTGTAAAATGAAATTTTAGATCATAAAATGTCCTTGAAAACAGAAGCTTCCTACTATGATACTGATATTTCTTTTCTTGCCTTATTATAGTCTTTAATTTATACTTCTTATGTGTACTCACTTAATAACCAGCCTTAAATTCAGTAATCACCTTTTCCCCTAATCTTTGATTAGAACAATTATAGGAATTGAAAACAAAGGAGTAATTTCGTGAAGAGATTCATAAAGCATCCTTTTCAAGCCAAAGCGCAGCCTTCTAAGTAGTTTTTTCAGTATTAGGGCTACAAAAAATTCTTGCTGTTCTGTTTAACATACACAGATCCAAAACCCTTTCATTGTCTGCTCATATTTGTCTTGGTCTCCCCTGGAACTGTGAGTTCCAGCAGAAGGCTTAGCACACAACAGATGTCCAATAAATGCTGTTGAATGACTGCCTGGCCCTCTTAACCTAGACTAAGACAGTAGAAGCATCAGAGAAAGTCCCTTCAAAAATAAAAAGCCTGTGAACAGATAAATAGGAAAGAAACATACAACAGAATTTGTATGTCTACTCCAATTTTTCTTTAGCTCTGAAGTTTCTTAGCCAATGTTTATTTTTGGTTTGCCTTAAAAAACAAGAATATATACATCAGCACACTCTAAAGGAAATCTCTGTGAAGACTGCCACACCGATTTATATTATAAACCGATTGGTAACACATGGCTGAATATTTTCTGTCAACTCACTACTGTATACTGAACACCGATGATAATGTTCCCAGTTACATAATTCCCTCACGCTGCCATCCTGAATATTGTGTTTTTTTTAAGTTATTGTGCTAATATCATATTCTAGGAGAAAAAAAGGCTACAAACACCTTGATTAACAGAGTTTTTATGCTATCTTTTACACATTGTGGTAAAACTAAGCCAAAGTACTAGACATGTTTCATGAAGGCCCATGAGCTGCATAAGGGGTCTGAAAGAAAAAGACACAATGCAACATCTGTGAGTTTAAGTTTTATTCAGGGTCTTACTGTGGACTATAGCCTGGGAGACAGCCTCTCAGACAGCTCTGGGGAAGTGCTCCAAAGAGGTAGGGAAGGAGCCAGGATATACATGACTTTGGGCTAAGGAATAAGTGCAGTCAACCAAGCATATATCTCAGTAAAAGATTACCTCTAGTCACAATGAACAGGTAGTTCAGTTAATGATTTTAGTGCTTTTCTATGCATGGGAAGATACAAGAATCTGGGTTCATTAAAATTCTTCCTCAGATATGCATCTAACTGTCTAAAGGCCTGTTTTTCCAAAGCACGTTTCATCCTGTTTTTCATCCTGAATTCCTTCTGGGGTACACTGTTGGTCGGTGACTGCAGTGGCTAAAGACTCAATCCTTGTAGAACTGAAGGGTGGGCAACACTCTTTGTTGTACAGGTCTATACAGCTCTGTTAGGGTGGGTGACAATGTAACTTTTTTGCATGTGTGAATCCCTCTAATTCAGATTCTCCTAGAATAGAAAGGTTGAGGAGGTGATCTTTCACTGGTTCTTTTACCTTTATTCTTTCATCCCCAAATCCCTCAAATTTTCCCCCCACACACTTAGACACACACACACACACACACACACACACACACACACACATGCACACACACACATACAATCACACTCACACTTTTGTCCAAGTAACAAAGACCCAAACTCACAGTGCCTTAAAGGAGATAGAAGTAAAAATCTGAATGTGGGCAAAGCATGCTCTGCCCACAGGACAAAACATCCACCCCATTACTACCCTGTGCAGCTCCATTCCTCAGTGTGTCACTCTAGCCATATCACCTGCAGGTTAGTCGGCAGGAAGGTGAGGGCAGAAGGATGGGGAAAGGATGGGGAACGGAGAATCTGTCCTTGAAGGAAGTTTCCTAGAGCTTCCATACAACACTTCAACTTGCATTTCTTTGGCCTGAACCTAATAACATGACCACACTCAGCCACAATGAAACCCCAGACACGTTTATATGTCACTATTGAGAATGGAGGGGAGAATAAAGACAGGGAGACAATCAGTAAGCTCCTCCCCCATAGAATGCATGGGGTTTCATTCTCTGGAGTGTTCTTGCATTTTCCTTTCCTTCTCCACACACCCTACACTACCATTCTCTCTACCTCTTAATCCACCAAAAAAATCTTATTCTTATGTATCCAAACATACTTCTCCTGCTCAAAGGAAAGAGGGTGAGCAATTAGAAGAAGACGGGCTGACTTTCAGTATTAAAGCTACTGAGTACCATGGATTTGAATTAGGAGGATCTGAGCCATATTCTAATCCTGTGCCTGTGTGTTTGCTCTCTCAACTGAGACCACAGTTGGTTTTAATTGAACATAAAATCTCCTATTTGATTCTAAGCAGTGGAATAGGGTTTTTATTTGCTAGTAAGTGGATTTTGAATTTCCTCCCAAAGGAAGCTAAACTTTGGTGATAGTTACAATAGTATCTCATTCACACAAACGTCTAGAACATTTAAGATTCTCTGGGGAGATACCAACTTCTGTGGGCAGGAGACTCAGTAATTTAAAGACAATTTTAGCTGAAAGCATTGCCCTGGTTATCAAGGCAGTTGTTCTCACGCTCCACAAAGCACTAGAGGTATCTTTGAAATCTCCAGTTTCAAAGACTGGTACAAACCAGGAAGAGCCCAGCCACCGCGACCCATCCCCATTCCATCTGTATTTTATGAATTCTGCTTCTATATGAGATACTGTTGAAAGAAACATTTTCACTACTTTTAAATATTTGACCTCATTGTTCCCAGCTCAAAATCTATTTCTTGTGCATTTGTTTCTTGTGGACATTACAGCCTTGAAATTCCTTGGCCTTTTAGGATCTGGTGACAAAGGGTAGAAAGAGAAGGGACATATGTGAAAACTTCTGCTAACTTGTCATCATGACAAATTTTTGTAAAACTTAATTAAATCCTTTAGAGGCATTACAATGATGCTTGCAAAATAGGCCCTCAGAATGCCTTGATGAGTGAGATTATATTAGCGAATATCTTTATTTTCCTGGCAGTCACAACCGATGTGTATAATTGAAATTATTTCGTTTTTTTTAGTCATTTAAATTTTACATTCTAATTCTTAAGTCTTTTTAATTGTGTGAATATATTTGTTGCTCCCACAAAACTGAATATTCGTATCTAGGTCAACATACGCAGAGGCAATGACCACCGAGTGACAAGGTTTGGTGGGTTTTCATGTCACAGCTGCACCACAACTTTATTGTTTGTTTCTGAATCAGAATCCTCTCAGCAACCCCACTTCATCTGTCAAATACTCCATGGGGACAAAAAAGAGAGAAAGCATTTGTAGTCTTGTTGTTGTTGCAAAAATCCAATCTTTTCTTCCTGGCAGATCAACTACTTAAGTAAAACTCACATCGCTAAAGGAATAGTTAAGGGTTTCACACTAAATAAAATACTCTAAGAATTTATTTCTCTCAGCATCTGTTTCTTCAGTTTCCAACTCATATTTCTTCATGGCAACAAAATATCGAATAAAAGTTTCCCCTAGAGCCTGTCTCAGACATTGATCTTCCTCCAGTGCCATGAGGGCATCTTCTAGTTTCAAAGGGATCTCAGAAAGTTTGGATGGATGAAGGTCTGTGCTGTCCTGTGGAGCAGCCAAAACACCATCGTTTCTCTGAAGTCCATCCAAGCCTGCAGCCACAGTGGCGGCCAGCACCAGGTAAGGGTTTGCCGTGGCTGAGCCCAGTTTATTTTCTATTCTGGCGCCTTTCTCGCCATGGCACTTGATATTAAAAGCACAGCTGTTATCGTTGTATGCCCACGTTGTCGGCACACTCCCCTTCAGGTCTTTACTCTCCTTGAAATAGCGCCTCCGGCAGCTAGCAGCAGGAGCCATCAAGCAGCTGAGAGCAGCAGAGTGCTTCAAGAGACCTGCCAACCATTTTTTCCCAGTGATCGTGAGCTGCTCAATTCCAGAACTGTTACAGAACATGTTTTTCTTTCCATCGACATCCCAGAGGCTATGAGACAAAATTCCTGAATTGCAGAATCCAGTCTCGATGAAAAAGCTAGTGATGTAATTATATTTCCTTGCCACTTCTTTGACAGCTGTTCTAAAGGTAAATGCATTATCAGCTGAACTGATGCCAAATTCGGGCAGAAAGCAGATTTCCATCTGGCCAGGCCTGGTAGAGGAGGAAAAGCTCTCAACATTGGCCCCAGTGTGATACAAACCATCCACGAGTTCCTGGATGAAGGGCTGGTCGTGATCATTTAGCAATGCTGAAGCAGGAAGAGATATGGTCTTTGAATTGATGATTTCAGGTACACCAAAAATGCAAAAATCATAGATGAAGGCAGAGAACAGGGAGAAACCAGAGTCCTGCAGCCGGCTCAGCTGCCTCTTTGCGATGTGCCTTGGTGAAGTCAGCAGAGGCTCGCCAGTCACAGTGAACGTGTCACAGATCACCCTTGCGGTCCTCTCGGCCCACGGCAAAACTCTGAAGGTCGATAACTCTGGCATCAGGACTATGTCACTATTAAAACATGTTGCTCTTATGTGATCCACTTCCTTGTCCTTAGGATTTGGTATCAATTCAAGATAACCTCGGGGCATGCAAACGCCATGGATCACTTTTTCCTAAAGAAGTTAAAGGATAGAGCAATCAAGTTTTGAAACTTGAAAACAAACAAAAAGGTGGGGGGTGGGAGTGGGAGAATGAGAAAAAATGTTTAACATCTGTTGGTTAAAGCTAGCTTAATATCAGATAAATTTTAAATAGTTTAAAATAAAACTCCCAAAGGTAATTTATAAACAAGTCTTAATAGCTTTAGCCTTGGAGACTCTATATGCTCATGTTCATGAAAACAGCACTCATAAAGAAAAGCTATAATGATAAAGAAAATATCTATAGCAAATGACAAAGGTAAAACCTAACAAAATTATTTGAACTGCTCATAACCAAAAGTATTTTTAAAGCACTTTTTATTGTGTGGCATAGTGGCTAACACTTCAGATAAGCCTTTATTTTGACTTATTCTATTGTAATCCCCACAGGTAACTGACTCTCCAAAGTCTACAGTAAAGAATTCTCACTCTTTCTCAGAGAGTTGACTGTTGTCACACCCGGGACACACAGGACAGAGGAGCCAGGACTGCTGACCGCTGCACTTCTCTCTTCACTTACCTTTACAACCCACTAACGAACAAAGTACCTCACAGGCTCAGAGTTCCAGAAACCTTGGCCGTGAATGTGGACCTATGTTATAGTTTCCAAAATGCTGCAGCCTTCAAGTCAGCAGTCCTAACTCTGTCATTAATTCCTTGTGTGAAGTTAAGCAGGTCACAGAACTATGTTATGTGCCTCAACCTCCATATCTGTGAAACAGAAGTGTTAGAATAGATGATTGCTAAGGCACTTTCTAGTCAAATACCTCTTGGGTTCAATGGATTTAGCTTTTATTTAACTTTTCTATGAGCCATACAACATGGAAATAATGAAGTTATAAAGTTGAACAGATACATAAAAATGTAGAAATTGTGTAGTGGGAATATCAATAAGGTTTCATGTGTTGACGTTTCCATTAATGGGTGGAGAAAAAGCTGACTGTAAAGTTTGGTTCCTATGATGTCAGTGAACACCGTGAGGTTAACAAAACCTACTCACATTCTGCAAGCCAAATTGTTTGTTATATTACTTCCAAATCTCAAACAGCGTGGCTAACGAGGAGGGGCTGATGCTTGCAGAAGCGACTCTTCTGCAGGTGCCAGTGAGCCACTTCCTCCTTCGCTTCGCTCCTGGCATCCAAGTGCCATTTGACCTGGATGATCCAAATCTGCTTTTGCCAGTAGTAAAGTTGAGTAAGTCAAGCACTGTTTATTCAATGCCTGCTTAATTTTCAACCTACTCAAGGACCTATATACATAAACTTCGTGTGTGTGTGTGTGTGTGTGTGTGTGTGTGTGTGTGTGCAGGCAGATCTAAAGAATTTTTGAAGAAACAGATTTGAATCTTTTGGAATTCTTTAAAAAGTGTTTTGAAGATGCCCAGTTTTTCCCAATATAAAGCAAATGAGAAAAATTACAATTTGATGTTGAAGTAATAAGTAAGATATATTTAAACAATAATCTTAGAGGATGCTTAATTTTCATACTTTTGTATATAATACTGATGTCCCTTCCTAAGAAATGATGTTTCAGTAACACAGTAAGTCAGTTATTAAAGTCAATACATGACATAAACTGAAAAATACTCAGAAAATCTCAAAACATATCTAAAAATATTGTATTTCTTGATATCACTATTTTTGAGAACTTAATAATATTTATTGTCATCCAACAAAAATAGGATATATTCTTATCAGAATTAGAAGCTAAAAGGGATATGCTTTTTATCTAGCAAGTTCTATTTAATCTTTTTTTTTCTCTTTGTATTTACTCCTGGGTCTTCTGTTGTAATTTTCTCATATCAAACAAATTATAATCTTCATAATTGCAATAAGAGAAAAAAGGAGTGAAATTATTCAAGGCAGAAGGATGAAAATTACCAGTTTTAATTAGTTTTATATTTATATTGGGTAAATGAATTTCTGTTTGGGAGCTGAAAGTACACATTCAGCTCTTAGGGGAACAATAATGTGTCTGGGGAGTGGCAAGGGAAGAAACAAAATGAATGATTGGTTTTCAACTAGAATTGCTGTATAGATTACAATAAAATAAGAAAGAGCAATAAGGACAATTTGCTTGCAAATGAATTGAATGAAATTATATTCAATCATAGCTCTACTTGCAAAACTCACTTGGAAAAAGTGTGCAGGGATACTCTTAGACCTGGACACACCATGGAGGTCTGTTGCTTCAAATCGCACGAACTGAAGGTGATTTTTGGTCATCTCTTCTTTAATGTGTTTCATTCTAGAGGAGAGTTGAGGTGCAGTAGGAATTTGAGTGCTGTCCCTGGTGTTATCTGTAAAATAAAAAATGGTCTAAATCATTAGATCATGATGAACTGCGAAGTAAAATGAGGCTAGAGAATAGTGAATTAGTCATTATGATCATTAACAAAAGCATCATATGTTTCCATGTCTTTGGCTTATTCCTGAGAACATTGTCTCTAAACAGTCTAAGAGATTATCATCTGGGACGAGGTGAAGGTTAACTCTATTTGCTTAAGTAAATAGCAATATTATATGTAAGCACTTACTGAAAATGTCTTTGCTTATGGAAATTAGAATATATTTACATCACTGCTTTGACACCATATAAGGCTGTATATAGATGAGTATCATCGAAAAGACTTTGAGCTTCTTGAACTAACTGGTTTTACCCAAATAAAAAGTTCCTGTATGATTAAAGGTAAAATTATTTGCTTGTTTTTATTTTCTGTGGGTTTGCTTTTTTGTTTCATTTTCTTTGCCAAAAGGGCTTTATATCTTTATAATGGCATCTGAATCTAAGACATCTACATCTCTGTCAAATTTAAAATTTGTACAAATGAGCAAATAAAAGTGTTTTTCAAGAATGAGAGTATAGGAGATGAAAAATCTAGACTGAGTACTCTATTTTAAAAAACTAGAAAACTTTTTAAAAAGTTTTTTTCAAGACTTTTAAGATAGTCTACAAATTCTAAAACTCTAGAGTTAGAAGACACTGGAGATAACATCTAATTCAACCAACTCAGTAGCTTAAGTCCCAGAGAAGTACAACCAGGTTCCCTGAATCATGCTCTCAGTCCATCACCAAAATTGAAACTGGAACCCAGACCTTTTGATTCTCGGTGGGTGGCTCAATGCCATAAAATGACTGAATGTATCTAAAGTGTAGAGAAGGATCAGGAACACAGTACACATCATAGATGTTGGCTACTGTCTGACTTCTAGGAGACGCAGCAGATTGTAGTCATTCAGCACAAACCCTGAAGCTCATCTGCCTCCCTACAAATCCTGCCTTTGCCCTTGCAACTTTTCTTATCTCAGCTTTCTTATGTGCCTCAGCTTTCTCACTGACACAATATTACCTATTTCATAGGCTTGTTATGATGATTAAACAAGTTATTTAACAGTTCTTGGCAGACAGTAAGCACCATATCAATGTTTCTTAAATGCATCAGGTAAGCACAATTACTCTCACCCTGGTAAATGGTACCATGATCATGTCTGAATCTGAATACCCATCAATCTGTCGCATCAGTGATGTTGAACAGCTGTAATTTTAAAGTGATGCTTGAGTATCATTTTTTGAGATATAATTAGGCTTTTAAAACATAAAGATTGACAGTTTAAAAACACAGATTAAGTAGATTTTAAGTACATGAAGTATGTGGAAATCAAATGACTGGTTCTACCTATGCAAATATATTAGGGATGCTGTCCCGTCACTGATAAATTTGGCTGCTCTGATGCTCCATAGGCTTTATAACTACCTTCCATTTAACAGAAACAATTAAGCTGTAGCAGTTACAGTGTTTTATGCCAAATTAGCAGTTGCTGTGTTCCCAAACTTATTCTGAAGTATTGGGTGTTCTACCCAAGATGAATAATTCTCCTTAAAGAAAATAAAATTGATAGGCATTTTAAAATATGGAAAATTTTAGATAATCAGTATTCTAAACGTAATAAGCAATTACATGTAAACCATAAATATATTAATAACATAAAAAAATCAGAAGACATTTCTTATTAAAGGTATAGTCATTTTACTAGTTCACCAATAATACAATCACAGGTAATCATTAGTTCTTTGCCTTATCTGTATCTTCTACAGTTACTACAATAAATGTGTGCTATTTTAAAATAAGAAAAAGGTTTATCCACTCAATATAGATTTTTTTTTTTGTTACCACATACTATTTATACTGCACATATAGGGGCAGCCAGAAAAAGGCTGGGCACCCTTAGAGAGCTTTATATTATTGAGTGAGGAAACTATAGACAATAAACATGCCACCAAATGCAAAGGTGGGATAACTTATCATGGTGAAAGTGCTGGGGAAAAAAACATAATCATCTGAAGTATGAATTCTGTGATATTTGATCACAATATGGACAGGCCCAACCACTGATTCTCTCTAACGTCACCAAGTTGCACTATGGCTGGACCGTGAGTGTATATATTAGTTTGCTAGGGCTGCCATAACAAATACCATAGACCAGGAGGCTTAAACAGAAATTTATTTTCTTACAGTTCTGGAGAGTAGAAGTCCAAGACCAAGGTGTCAGCAGGATTGGTTGTTTTCTTCTGAAGACCTCTCTCCTTGGCTTGTAGATGGCCATCTTCTTCACATGGTTTTCCCTCTGTGTGTGTGTTTCCTAATCTTTTCTTATAGGGACACCAGTCATATTGGATTAAGGCCCATTCTACAGAACTCATTCAACATTAATTACCTCTTCTAAAACTCTGTCTTCAAATACAGTCACATTGTGAGGTACTAGGGGTTAGAACTTCAACATATGAATTCTGGGGAGACACAATTCAGCCCATAATAATATACTGACCAGTTTCCATTTTCTTCAGGGTCCTAATCACCACCTGCCATGTTGTGTAATACATGTTTACTGTCTTTCACCACTTACATGTTAGCTCCAGGAGAGCTTACTTATTATGTATTTACTTACTTGCTATTGTATCCCCAGTACCTCCAAGCAGTACAGGCATATCATAGGCACTCACTGGCTATTCCTTTAATAATTTAATAATTAATGTGATTTAATTATTTAGTTAAGTAATTAATACATCATGTGATTTGACCTTGTCTAATTAAAAAGTAAAAATTGGCATCACATATTTTGATATGTATCCTAAGTATCAAATTTTCATTTAAAAGTTTAATTCTTTCACCAAATATGAGAGTCCTATTCAATCAAATTTCATTTTCATAGCATCAACTAATCTGAATTTTCTGACTTTCTTTTCTTCAAATAAATTGCACTTCTTAGTTACAATTAAACCTTTTGTTCAGCCCTTCCCAGATGTGTATGATAGAGCATACATGTGTATGATAGAAGAGCAGACAGATATTTGCCAGTTCATGGGCTCATTTGTTTTTCTTATACTGTGGCTCCTGAGATGTGCTCTCCTTTCCCATCTCTTTAGAGAGCTAATAAATTAAATCAATGTGCTTTTATAGAGGAAGTTTTATGACTGTGAGTTTTTAAGGTGAAAAATAAGAAAACATGAAAAACCAAGCAAACCTCAAAGCTCTATAACAGCTAGAAAGCCTTGGAGAAATGTCCATGTTCCATGACAATGAGGACATGTTTCAGTTACAGAGAACAAGCCATGGTCACTTATAAAAGGTAAGTTAAATAGGTGTTTGGGCTTTCAGAAAACTCATTTCAAAAGAGGAAAAGTGCCTTTGAGAGTACACTCTGTAATACATTCAGCTTAGGGATGTCTGCCATATTCCTTTCCTTCATCGATCTGGCTGCTCTGAGAGCCACACTGTTAATGCAGATGTGACCCCACCTTTGGCCACATCACATTAGCCCAGCAGTACTGGAAAATGCGGGTGGCAGAATAACCTGGTATAAAAGCTGGGACAAAAGCAAAAACAATAAAAGTTGAGGGTGGGGGGAGCTATTCTTTGAAAAAATACATTTTTAATAAATTCAAAGTAGTTATTACAGAGAAGAAAATACCACATTGAAATTCCTTACACTTATTTTGGAGATTTATTTTTATATTTATTTTGAAATTATTTATTGGTGGTTTGTTTGGAGTTGTAAACTTTCTGGTACTTGGGGCCTGTAAAAAATCTAGCCCTGGGCCAAAGAAGAAGACTGTGAATTAATCAAGTTGAATCAATCAATAATTATACCCACACCCCTAGTCATAGTTGATTGGTGAGAAGAGAGCTCATGACACAGTTCTTTTCTCAGATATTTTGACTTGAGATTAAATAATGGTAAATTCCATTTCTCTTTTATGGCTGAAACTATATAAAACAAAGGTCACAAACTGTGAAAGAGCCAGTGTAATCAGCAGATGTTTTCTCATTAGCCTTCCCAGTGTTTGGAAATTTTTTAAATTAGTTAACACTTAAATATCAGAAAATTTCATATAAAAATCTTGAGTTCAACCTTCTCTTGAAAAAAGAGAAAGATTTGGCAACATTGGGTGAACATTTCTCTGCAGCAACCATTGGCTGTAACTCTGAGGTGGCCTTCAAATGGGGTATGTATGCATCTTCTAATTCATGGGTTGGCAAATGTTTTCTGTAAATGGCCAGATAGTAAATATTCACAGCTTTGCAAGCCATGTGGTCTCTGAGTGAGTAGCACTCACTACTTTCTCACCAGCACACCTCACTCACTGGCATTATCTGCCTGGCCCTTGTGGCATTTGTATTGATAGTCCCTGATGCTTGGAGGCTGTTGGTGCTCATGTTCTTCACTTCATGGAGAAATTCATGAAGCCAAACACAGAAAGAGACATTCATGAAGCCACGGAGAAATGCAGACATGAGAGATGGTATGAATTGCCCCCGAGGATGTTGACACCCTAAACCCTGGAACATGTAGAATATGTTAAACTGCAGGGCAAACAGGACTTTGCAGATGTAATTAAGGTTATGGACCTTAAAACAGGGACATTGTCTTGTATTATTCAGGTGAGCCCTTAAAAGCAGAGAACTTTCTCCAGCTGTAGGCAGAAAAGAGGTGTGGAAGACGAGGAATTCAGAGAAATTCCAAACATGAGAAATATCGGAGGCACTACTGGCTCAGAGATATAGAACCAAAGGCTTCCAGGAGCTAAGGGCCACTTGAGCTGACAGCCAGCAAGGAAACAGGAACCTCAGTCCTATGACTGCAAGGAACTGGATTCTCCCAACAATGTGAATGATCTTGGAAGTGTATTGTTTCCTAGAATCTCTGGCTAAGAACTAAGATGGCCAACACCTTGATTTTGGCCTTGACATACCTGAAGCAGAGAAATCAGCTGTGCAAACCTAGACTTCCAATGTACAGAACTGTAAGATAATGAATTGTGTTCTTTTAAAATGCTAAATTTGTTATGGTGGCAACAGAAAATTAATATATATGGAGTCCTGAGAGTGTTCACTCTCAGGCTTTATGTCCTTCTTAGGCCCTGTGTGTAGTAAAGAATTTAACCTTGCCCAAAGAGAGCTCTGGCCTTTACCCTTGGCCCTGACTGGTAATCTCTAAGCCCTTAGAATGTCCTACCTGACAAGAGTGCCTTTGTTTTCCTTGTGTCTCTGGCCACACTAGAAAGTCCAGCAATGTCATTTATTATTGAGTCATGTGGTATCAGCTTGACCCCAGTGGAGCTGGAGAGTGAGGTCAGCCGTGTGGCCAGTTGACTGTGGAGCTCCAATAAAGACCTGCACACCAAGACTCAGGTGAGCTTCTCTGGTTCGCAATACTCCATTTACATTGTCACACACCAGTGCCAAGAAAATAGTGTTGTCCATGACTTCAGTGGCAGAGGACAAGTGGGAGTCCCATGCTTAGAACTTCCTTGGACTCTTCATCATGAATCCTTTCCTTAATTGAATTTAATCTGTATTTTTTTTCATTGTAATAAACCATAACTTTGAGGATAATAGCCTTTGGTGAGTTCTGTGGGTTCTTATAGTTAATTATCAAAACTAAGGTTAGTCTTAGGGAACTCCCAATCTTGAAATTGGTTTCAGAAGTGAGAGTAGCCTGATAGACACTGTATCTCTAACCTTACACCCTGCTATATTTCTACCTTTCCAAACCTTGTTTGTTCAACCTTTTCATCATGGATTCCTATGTGGAATAAATAATTTTAAAATTAATTTCTATCACTTGGATCCCAGAGATTTTTGACCAATACACTCATAGGCCAAAATAGCTATATCACTATTGATAACCCATAAATTTAGAATAACAGAATTTTTAGTATCTGGTCTTACATTTAGGTCTTTAATTCATTTTGAATTTATTTTTTTGTATGGTGTTGGAGATTGTGCTAATTTCATTCTTTTCCATGTAGCTACCCAGTTTTCCCAGCAACACTTATTGAAGAGACTGTCTTTTCTCCATTGTATATTCTTGCCTCCTTTGTCATAGATTAGGTGACCGTAGGTGCATGGCTTTATCTCTGGGGTTTCTATCCTCTTCCATTGATCTATATTTCTGTTTTTGTGCCAGTATCATGCTGTTTGTTTACTGTAGCTTTGTAGTATAGTCTGAAGTCAGGGAGCCTGATTTTTCCAGCTCTGTTTTTCTTTCTCATGATAGCCTTGGCTATTCAGGGTCTTTTGTGTCTTTATAAAATTGTAAAATTTTTGTCTAATTCTGTGAAAAATGCTACTGGTAATTTGATAGGGATTGCTTTGAATATATAGATTACTTTGGGTACTATAGTCATTTTGACAATATTTGTTCTTCCAATCCAAGAACACAGTATATCTCTCTATCTGTTTGTGTCATCTTCAATTTCTTTCATCAGTATCTTATGGTTTTCTGAGTACAGATCTTTTGCCTCCTTAGGTAAGTTTACTCCTAAGTATTTTATTATTCTTGATGTAAATGGAATTGTCTCCTTAATTTCTCCTGATCTTTCATTGTTAGTGTATAGGAATGAAAGAGATTTGGGCATATTAATTTTGTATCCTGCAACTTTACTGAACTCATTGATGAGCGTTAGTACTTTTCTGGCAGCATCTTTAGGATTTTCTATATATAGTATCATGTCAACTGCAAACAGTGACAATTTTACTTCTTCATTTCCAATTTGGATTCCTTTTACTTCTTTTTCTTCTCTGATTGCCATGGCTAAGACTTCCAAAACTATGTTGAAAAACTCTTAGAGGAAAACATAGGCAGAACACTCTCTGACATAAATTGCAGCAAGATCTTTTTTGATCCACCTCTGAGAGTGATGAAAATAAAAACAGAAATAAACAAATAGGACCTAATTAAACTTAAAAGCTTTTGCATAACAAATGAAACCATAAGCAAAATGAAAAGACAAACCACAGATTGGGAGAAAATATTTGCAAATGAAGTGACCAACAAGGGATTAATCTCCAAAATATACAAACAGCTCATGCAGCTCAATATCAAAAAACCAAATAATCCAATCAAAAATGAGTGGACGATCTAAATGGATATTTCTCCAAAGAAGAAATAAAGATGTCCAAGAGGCACATAAAAAAATGCTTAACATCACTAATTATTAGAGAAATACAACTCAAAACTACAATGAGGTATCACCTCACACCAGTTAAAATGACTATCGTCAAAAAAGCCTACAAACAATAAATACTGGAGAAGGTGTAGAGAAAAGGGAACCCTCCTGTGCTGTTGGTGGGAATGTAAATTGATACAGCCACTATGGAGAACAGTATGGAGGTTCCTTTAAATACTAAAAATAAAACCACCATATGACCCAGCAATCCCACTACTGGGCATATACCCTGAGAAAACCATAATTCAAAAAGAGACATGTACCAGAATGTTCATTGCGGCACTATTTACAATTGCCAGGACATGGAAGCAACCTAAATGTCCATTGACAGATGAATGGATAAAGAATATGTGGCACATATATACAATGGAATACTACTCAGCCATAAAAAGGAAAGAAATTGAGTTATTTCTAATGAGGTGGATGGACCTAGTCTGTCATACAGAGTGAAGTAAGTCAGAAACAGAAGAACAAGTACCATATGCTAATGCACATATATGGAATATAAAAAAACGGTACTGGTGTACCTAGTGGCAGGGCAGTAATAAAGACACAGACGTAAAGAATGGACTTGAGAACATGGGGGGTGGGAAGCAGGAAGCTGGGATGAAAGGAGAGAGTAGCACTGACATATATACACTACCAAATGTAAAATCGATGGCTAGTGGGAAACTGCTGCATAGCCCAGGGAGATCAGCTCGATGCTTTGTGATGACCTAGAGGGGTGGCATAGGGAGGGTGGGAAGGAGGCTCAAGATGGAGGAGATATGGGGATATATGTATACTTGTAGCTGATTCACTTTGTTGTACAACAGAAACTAACACAACATTGTAAAGCAACTATACTCCAATAAAGATATAAAAAATAAAATAAAATAAAAATAGAGCTACCATATGATCCAGAAATCCCACTCCTGAGCATATATCCAGAGAAGACCATAATTCAAAAGGATACATGCACCCCAATGTTCATTGCAGCAGTATTTACAATAGCCAGGAGAAGGAAGCAACCTAAATGTCCATCAACAGAGGAATGGTTAAAGAAGATGTGGTACATATGTGCAATGAAATGTTACTCAGCCATTAAAAAGAACAAAATAATGCCATTTGCAGCAACATGGATGGACCTAGAGATTGTCATACTGAGGGAAGTATGAAGGGCAGAGAAAGACAAATATCATCTTGTATGTGGAATCTTAAAAAAAAGGTACAAATGAACCTATTAACAAAACAGAAATTGAGTTACAGATGTAGAAAACAAACTTACATTTACCAAGGGGGAAAGGGGGGAGAGATAAATTAGGATTAACATATACATACTATATATATATAATAGATAACTAATAAGAATCTTCCGTATAACACAGTGAATAGTCAACACTCTGTAATGACCTATATGGGAATAGAATCTAAAAAATAATAATAATAATAACAATTTTACTTTTAGAAAAAACTTGAGAGATCATGCATTGCAACCCCTCCATTTTCCAGATGAGCAACCTAGTGGGGAAAGAAAACTGTAAAGCATTTTATAAATGATAGGTGTATAAATTATTTTAAGTGTTCTGACTTTCAGGCTAGCATCTTCAACCAACAACACAATATCACTAATTCAAATACAAATTTGGGATTAGCAACTAGACCCATATGCCAGTTTGTCCCAGAGTCCTTACCAGTATAGCTGGAGTTTGGGTGAAATTCACCACCAGGAGCGCTAGCTGATGCTTTGAGGGGCAATGGCTTTATCACTATTGTCTGATCTTTGGAGTCCTTGTCATCTTCTGGCAAATGAGATTCAGCAGAGCCAGGTCCCAGGACTGGTTTGTTGGTATCCCCCAATTTGTGACACACCATTTGGTTTCTAATCCTTTCTGTAGAAATAAAGAAAAATGTTAAGATCTTCTGCCCATTTTTGATTAGGTTGTTTGTTTTCTTGATATGGAATTTTATGAACTGTTTGTGTATTTTTTATATTAACCTCTTGTTGGTCTCATTGTTTGCAAATATTTTCTCCCATTCCATATGTTGTCTTTTCGTTTTGTTGATGGTTTCCTTTGCTGTGCAAAAGCTTTTAAATTTGATTAGGTACCATTTTTTAATTTTTGCTTTTATTTCTTTTGCCTTGGCCTAAAAAAATATTGACTGATGTAAGAAAATATTGCTACAATTCATGTCTTCTAGGAGTTTCATGGTGTCATGTCTTATATTTAGGTCTTTAAACCATTTTGAGTTTATTTTTGTATATGGTGTGAGAGAATGTTTTAATTTCATTGATTTACATGCAGCTGTCCAACTTTCCCAACACTGCTTGCTGAAGAGACTGTTTTTTCTCTATTGTATATTCTTGCCTTCTTTGTCAAATATTAATTGACCTTAGGTGTGTGGATTTATTTCTGGGCTCTCTATTCTGTTCCATTGATCTATATGATGCTTTTGTGCCAATACCACGCTGTTTTGAATATTGTAGCTTTGTGGTATTGTCTGAAATCTGGGACGGTTATACCTCCAGCTTTGTTCTTTTTCCTCAGGATAGCTTTGGCAATTCTGGGTCTTTCGTGGTTCCATATAGATATTAGAGTTATTTGTTCTAGTTTTGTGAAAAACGTCATAGGTAATTTGATAGAGATCACATTAAATCTGCAGATTGCTTTGGGTAGTATGGCCATTTTATCAAAATGAAATAGACATTTCTCCAAAGAAGACATACAGATGGCCAGCAGGCACGTGAAAGGATGCTCAATATCACTAATTATTAGAGTAATGCAAATCAAAAGTACAATGAGGTATCACCTCACACCAGTCAGAATGGCTATCACCATAAAGTCTACAAATAAATGCTAGATTAAAAAAGGGAACCTTCCGACACCTTTGGTGGAAATGTAAATGGGTGTAGCCACTATGGAAAGCAGTATGGAGGTTCCTTAAAAAACTAAAAATAGAGCTACCATATGTTCCAACAATCCCACTCCTGGGCATATATCCAGAAAAGATGAAAACTCTAATTCGAAAAGATACATGTACCCCAATGTTCATAGCAGCACTATTTACAATAGCCAAGACATGGGAACAACCCAAGTGTCCATAAACTGATGATTGGTTTAAGAAGGTGTGGTATGTGTGATATATATATATATATATATATATATATATATATATATATATATATATATATATATATATACACAATGGAATATTACTCAGCCCAAAAAATGAAATATTGCTATTTGCAGCAACATGGATGGACCTAGAGATTATCATACTGGGTGAAGTAAGTCAGACAGAGAAAGAGAAATATATGATAATCACTTATATGTGGAATCTAAAAAAGTAAGACAAATCTATATACAAAACAGAAATGGACTTACGGTTTCTGTAGCAGATTTAACTGTTTTCATAGGAACAAACTTATGGTTACCAAAGGGGAAAGGAAGAGTGGGGAGGGAAAAAATTAGGAGTATGAGATTGACAGATACACATCACTATATATAAAACTCATAAACAACAAGGATTTACTGTATAACACAGGGAACAATATTCAATATCTTGTAATAACCTATAATGGAAAATAATCTGAAAAAAATGTACATAACTGAATCACTTTGCTGTACACCTGAAACTAACACAATATTATAAATCAACTATACGTCAATTTAAAAAAAGAAAGAAAAATGTTTAAAAATGTTGGCACTGTTTTCAACTGTCTTTCAATATGATGTAAAGACGAATACTTGAGAAAATAATTTATTCCTAGGCAGTGACATACCAAATAAGGGGTAGTGGGAGTAGTTCACCCTGGTTTTAAGCCATATGGGGTTGCATTTTCTGTAGATAATTTTAAAACAATAATAAAGTTTACAAAAGCCTAACTGCATTTTATTGTTGCCATGCACTGGCCATTTGTACTGTCCCTGCCTTGGAACACCACTCTTCCTAGAATTGAGACTGTTGTCCAAATCAACTCCTAGTTTCAGCACTGTTTCAAATCCACTGGAGTCTAGTTGGACTTCCAACATGTGTTATGAAAACTTGATCCACATCTTTATTGTGGCCTCTCTCAGTAATGATCTTTGTACTCATTCTCAGAGCAGAAATATTCTTCTCTTCTTACACATATGTTCCTTCTGTTCTGTACTCTTTTGTTCACACTACTATTTTCCTAGTTCTACTCCCTTTAAATTCTTATTATTTTTATATATTTATACTGCAAGCCTATATTTTCCTTCGTTTATGTTGCCTATGTAGGAATAAATTTTCTTTCTTTCTTTGCTTCTCCCATAGAAGAGAAGAAAAATGTTTTATGAAGAAAAGACCAAATGGAGATTGTCTTTGACTACGTATTCTTGAGGGATCATAGTAGCAAGATACCTTTTGAGTTGGGTATATCCACTTCTCCTATTTCAGTTGGAAAAATATGTAGTTTAGTGTCTTCCTTTCTTGTCTTTCTTAATTTACTCATCCTGCTGGCTTTAGTCTCATTACCTTCATCTCTGGTGTCCTGTAATAATTAATAAACAAAAAGTCAAATAACAGATCACGCATACAACGAAATTTGGAGGTCAAGAAAAAATGATGATATAAAAATGACTCTAGTTGACTTTAAAAACAACGTAAATTTTGTTGTTTCCACATCCACTTGAATAATTCAAAATTAAGAGGCTCAACATTCTGCTGACAGGATGGATTTTCTGTATCTCCTTTTATATGTGGTACAAAAAATATCACCAAATAAATTAAAATCTTGCCCTAGTCAAGATTTTCTATATTTTTTACTCTGGGATATTTTGCATTATTTATTCTTAAGTAATTTTACCAAGCCCATTTTAGCTTTAAAAAGCCCTCTTTTATAATTTCTCTCTCTCTTTTTTTAGGATCTCTAATGTTTTTGACCAGAGACATAAGTATTATACCTAAGGAATTAGATTCTCCTCTTCTCACCCTCATCCTAATTGCATCAATATTTACTTCAAAAAAGCACATGCTTTCATAAAATTCTATTTTGTGACTGTATTTTATGTATGTGAAACAATGTCATGCTCAAACTGTTTTATAGCTTGGGAAAACCTAAAGAAAAACATATCAAAACAAAATAACCTAACTTCAACACTCTAGTTATAATCTTTGACAGGATCCCTTGACAGAGCTGTCAAGGGCAATTCCCCATGGGGAGCTGGACAGTGAGGCAGGGGCTGGGGATGGAGAGCTCTAGTGTCTCTGCCCCATCAGTGGACAGAATCATCTTTGCAGTCCTGAGTCACAACTGAAATAAATAAGAATTTTTTAAAATAAAAAGCTGACATTGATTTTTTTCATTATCCACTTTTATTTTTAATTCACTGAAATAATTTTTAAAAGAATCGATTATTTTCTACTCAAATGGCTTGATACTCTATGCACATCATAATGTACTGACTACAGATTCTATTTTAAGTTTTGTTTAGGGGTCATTACTTCTACCAAGTCAACTTTTCTGTTTTTTTTTAATGAAGTGTAATTGACTTACAATATTATATTAGTTTCAGGTGTACAATATTCAATATTTTTATAGAGTATACTCCATAAAAATTTATTATAAAATATTGACTATATTTCTTGTGCTGCACATTACATCTTTGTAACTTATTTATTATCTACCTAGTAGTTTGTATCTCTTAATCATCTACCCCTATTTCACCCATCCCTCCCCACACCTCTCCCCTTTGGTAGTTTGTTCTCTGTATCTGTGAGTCTGTTTCTGTTTTGTTGTATTTGTTCTTTTTTTTTTAATTCCACATATAAGTGAAAATATATAGTACTTGTCTTTCTCTGTCTGACTTATTTCACTAAGGATAATATGGCATATATATATAATGGAATATTATTCAGTCATAAAAAATGAAGTTTTGCCATTTGCAACAACTTGGATGAACCTGGAGGGAATTATGCTGACACTGGTATTTTTAATGTTTTTTATTTAAAAAACTCCTCATTGTGGTTTGAGGTGAGACGGTCAGGGTCAAAAACTATATTCTAAAATGTTTTGAGCTAGTTTCTTTTTGAAGAGCTATTTCTGAAGTTTCCATCCCTGGAGGCAAGTTATAAATACATGTCCAGAGTGGTTGCTGGGGTACAGCTGTACCATTTGTCAATTAAATCAATTCAATCTCTGAAGACTAAAAGAAGAAACATGAATTTAACTGTTTTGTGTCTACATGTAGTTATGATACATTGTTCTTATTGTTACCACGTTTTTTAAAAAGATATATTTCATAGGTTAAATCTTTGTGTGATTTTTTTTCAAGGAACTAATATTTATTAAGCACTTAATGTATACTAAATACCAACATTATACTTTAATTTTTTAAAATTTTATTATGGTTAGAACACTTAAAGTGAGATCTAGCCTTTTAAATTTTGAAGCAATTTTTAAGTTGGACGAACTTTTTTTTTAACATCTTGTGTGATTTTAAGTTTCACTTTTTAGAAAATTGTGGTCTTTCACTACAGATAATCTTATATTTGGATCAGGTGATATTTATTGTTATAATCATTTATTTTTTTCTAGTAGTTAATAATTTTATTCAAATATTTGTGTAAATTTTCCCTATGCACTTTGGATAGGATTCTGACAGTGACATACTAGCCTTATTGTATATATTCACAATTTCTAAGATTGCATTGCCAGAAATATACATTATATAGTTGTAATTTTGGTAAATGTTTTTACATATTCATGTCTCTGGTTATTTTTAAGAAGTCGTCTTTAGAAAATGATGTATTAGGCCAGTTACATAAATTTCAAAGGAAACTGAGCAGACTAATATTTGTGTTAGTTTGATTCATTAGGGATCCTCTCATACACAGATTGATGGAATCAAATGAAACAAATTTTAAGATTTCTTCCAGCTTCAAACTCTAACTGCAACCAAATAACAATGTGCTACAATTGAGCACTCTGTCAGGCACATTTCTTCAGCATAACCCTCAAGATGGTAGAATCTCCATCCTACAAATGAGAAAAGTGAGACTCTGAATAACTTGCCCAAGGCCACAAAAGTGACTGGAAAGTAGAGAGTATTGATGCAAACAGGCCCTCTGGTTTCCAAAATGCCATTCTGCTTCCTAAATTTCAGAGACTCAAACCCAGAGAATGTTTATTTTAGTAATTTTCAACTGCCTTCATATAAACCAGACCAAAAGAGAAAGTTTATTAAGAGAAAAACAAGGACAATTTATCGAGTTCCTAAACTGAGAATTTCACCAATAAAAATCCTAGAACTAAGTCATAGTATGTGCCTCTGACTCCAAAATAGATGCTCAATGTTTTTTCAAATGAAGAATACATTTAGTTCAGTCCTTTGATTTTCCTTTATATATGAAAATGATCATTTCTATAATAGTTCAAACAAATTTAGTGGATCCCTGATTTACCTCACCTCCAATAAGTATTTTTATTCTCTTTAATCTCTTAACTACATTTAGTTACAATGTGAATGATGTTTCAGTAAAAAAATCTACTAGTCAAGATTCATGTGATTTGAGTCCTAATTCTGACTTTTCCACTAAGTAGCAAGTCCTCTGGATCCTTGGTATTTTCATCTGTAAACACTGCTATAAGTACAATTCCCAAAAGTATATTAACATTTTACAAGTATTTTTATAACCAAACAATATGTTATATCTTATTTAATACTCACAACTTCCAGGGAACATTTATTATCACCTACATTTTGCCAAGGCAGAAACAGGTTTACCAGGGTTAAATGATTTGTTCAAGGTCATATGACTGCCAAGGAAGAATGGGAATTATCTGGGGAGCTTCCCACATCACCATAGAGGACAGCTGAACTAGATGAAATTCCACTTCTATTTTATAAGATTATCTGTATGACTTGTAAAAATTTGTTCACTCAACTCCCTCAGTTACATATTCTTCTACAATTATATTGTGTTTTAATAACTCTTTCCTGAATAAGGGTTAAAACCATCTTAAGTCACAATCAGCTTAAACTTCATCAGTCCAAACAATGAGGACTATGGGTAAGGTAAAGTCAAAGACATAAAAATAAATAAAACATGGTCCCTTTCATAAAGACTCTTACAATCTAGTATAGGCGATAAAGTGTTGTTATTGAAGTTGAATGTTCCCATGTTACAAAGAAAGAGATACAGTTAGGCTATCCTAGTTCAGAGGCAGCAAACTCAATGCTGAGCCGGTAACAGAGACTCAGTGGGCTGTATGCTGAACACCAGAGCTGACATCCATCCAAGGAAGGAACCAATGTGTGGCTCTAGCCAATAGTTGCCATGACAAAATGTGGCCCTAGTGATGTCAGTTTTCCAAATTTCCAAGGAATGCCAGAAATCTGGATTTTCATTTGAAATTTTATGATTTTTTAAATGTTGGCAATCAATTTAAAGTATAAAGTAGGTAGTAAAGAAGAAAAGAAAGATACTCAATTCCCATATAGCCAGATCTCAAAAAGACTGGAATGTTGTTCAGAATATTCAGCTGTGCTAGAGGCCCTGGGCACAATGATAGCAGCAGAGACCACCTATCTTTTCCCCAGCAGTGGTGGCTAGTACAGATGGTCAAGATATTTAACCATTAGTACAGATAATAAAAATAACAAATATTTTTATTTTACCTACTATGTGTCAGCTCTCTTCTAAATTCTCTGCGTTTCGTCTCAGAACAACTATTTGAGATATATACATTGTCATCTCCATTTTAGAGATGAGTAAAATTGAGTCAAAGAAAGACTAATTAGGCCACACATCTTGTAAGTGGTAGAGCTAGGACTCGAACCCAGGAAATTGACTCCAGAGCACAAGTGCTTAACGCATTGTTAATGAATATGGTCAGTCAGAATGCCCCAGAATCATTGCTGGGGTGCTGGGAAGCCAGGACAGGATTCTAGAGGGTCCCTGCAGGACCAGGTGTTAATTCTTTAGTAGATGGATTATGGAGAGGTATAAGGGTCCCAGGGAAACAGTAGGAGAGCTATAGAAGTTCAGAGGGTTGGGGTACCTTCAAGGGACTCTTGTCAGCAGCTGTTTACCAACCTGTTTAGAAATGTTTATCAAGTAGTTGACATTACAGGTGCAGCCGACAAATTTCCTGGTTGCACTGTTAAGTCGGACAAGCAGTGCTTGATGCGTAGTAAGTACTAAATAAATGTTAGTCATAACTATCTTTACCCAGGCACCATGCATTACTGAGGATCTCTGCTTCAAAGATACCTTTTTCTAGGCTACCTCATGGGCCCTTAACTCATGAGAGATGACTTCTATTCAGTCAGGCTCTAATCCCTCCCTTTTCTAAGCATCTCTAGACTCTGAACACAGTAAACTAGTGGAACCTCTCAGAGAGGTGAGGATATGTCAAGTAGTCTGAGGGTTCTCAGTGGGGAGCCAACATACTCATGCTTGTAATCTACAGCACTACTATTAAACAGGCAGACTGTTTTATAAATAGGGTCTTCAGAGAGTCTTCAGGGAAACTAGGCCAAGCTTAAACAGAAGAGGGGACACTTGAACTAAAGATAGAAAGAAGTCAATAAACAAAGCTGGAAAAACCATGAGCATAAACACAGATATGTGTGAACATGCAAATCTTATTTATGTTTAATTTGGACAGTCTCAAAATTCTACTACAACAGGTTGACTCTGATTTCTTTTGACATTTCCACCAGAGAATCTTTTCACACTTCAGATACGTTTCTACTATCATTCTATCAGATAACTTCAGTTCATACACAGGAATGGCCTTTAAAGAATATTTCATATTACAAGATATTTTTATAATTCATGTTTTTCTTATCACAGCATTTCCTTTGAAAATTGTTTATATGGCTTAATATGTTTGTCATTTTGCATTTCCACTCTGTGGCTGATCAAGTTAACTAAAAGATTTAACCTAAACGGTTACTGCCAAACATTAAATTTAGGCATAATTTGACCTAATAAGTTTCTTTCCAATGAAGTAACCAGTGTTATTTAAATTCTAGATATCACTGATTCTGTTCATTTACTTTTAATTTTCTCTAACAGTTACATTTTCAATGTCAATACTTTAAAAATCTTTGTTTTAACCTCTGTATACTAGCTATAGTCTGAGGTATAATCATTAATGCATTTACCATACACTCTGATTTTGTTGATGAGGGGAGATGCATGAAACAGCCAGCAAGAAAAAAAAAAAATAACCCACATCCCTACATCAAGATTTTTTGTTTCTTTTTTTATTTTTGTTTTTGTTTTTGTATTTGCTTGCTTGCTTTTTCATGTACCTCCCCTCATTAATAAAATCAGAGTTTGGGGTTGACATGTACAAACTGTTATATTTAAAATGGATAAGCAACAAGGACCTACTGTACAGCACAGGGGAAAAAAAGCCACATCAAGTTTTAACCTGTGTTAGAAATAATGTTAAAAAGGATCAGTGATTATCAAATTTAAAAGAATATATCTAAGAGAAAAGAATTTCAGTTTCCTTAAAATGTATTCTTCAAAGAAAAGGGGAAGAAATGTGTTCAAAATATTTGCAGAAAAGATGTTTCAAAGAACACATTGTAAACTTACATCAGCTTATCTAAAAATATCCATACCTATTAAACACTATTCCTACTTCCGGTAACTTGGTCTAAGAAAATAATTCAAAATATGTAAAGTTATATGCATGTCCAGTGCCATCTTTGTTACAATAGTGAAAATTTGAAAGCAGCATTAAGTAGGAAGAGTTAAATACAGTGTGGTAATTCTCTTCAATAATTCCCCATTTAAAAGTACGTGCTTCCATTTCCCACATTTTTCACTTAGATTACCACAGTCATTACCGACTTTCTCCTTGCCTTCAGTGTTACCATTCTCCTACCCATCCTCCAGACTTCTGCCCATATCACTTCTCTAAATCACAATTTTGGTCTTGTTATTTCTCTGCTTAGGATATTTCCACAGTTTCCTATCTCCTTCAGGAAAAATTCAAATTAGTATTCTCTGAGGCCCTGTATAACCCAGCCTCACCAATTTCTCCAAACCCTAAGGCAATGATTAGTTTAGCCCAAGCATCATGATTCCTTAAGTGCCAAGTATGTATTTAGGTGCCCCTTCTAGAATTAAGAACTTCTGCAACCATAAACCAAGGAACTACTTAGACCTCCCAATATCCACTTGGGCAATCTAGGGTAGAGATTACAGTGATCTGAACTAGGATAATGGCTGTGGAGATGAGGCAAAAAATGAGCATACTACACATATATTTGGGAGGTAGATTTGGCAGGTTGTTGATTGACTGGATATAGGAAATAAAGTAGACAGAAGGATTAAAGATAGCAGTAAGGTTTCTGACCAGGAAACTCAAATGAGGAGGAGACCTGAGAGGCAAGTTTCTGGGTTCTATTTTGGGTATATAGAATCTAAGATAAGTGTGTCATCTGGAGGTACCCAGCAAATATTAGCCATATGGGTCAGAACCCAAAAGATGAAACAAAAGGAAAAAAGCAAAGGCCTGACAGTGGTTGGAATTATTAAGGAAAAAAGAGCAGAGATTGAAAAAAATAAGGACTAAGATAAAAATGAGAACAACAATATTTAATGATTAAACATAGAAATTGAATCCCAGACAGTAGTCAGAGAACAAAGGATGAGAAGGTGAAAGAAAAAACTGGGACAGGATGGCTTCATTGACATCGAAAGATAAAAGCTGTATTTAAAAGAAGGGAGCACCAATAGGCCATGCTACTGAAATGATAAATAAAGTTAGTATTAAAACTTGCCCATTGTTTTTTGCAACCAGGTCACTGGAGGCCTTGGTAAGAGCAGTTTCAGTGGAAGAATGTGAGCAGCAGCCAGACTGCAGTAAACTGAGGAAGACTGAGAAGTGATTAGTCCTGGGTCCACACACAGTAAGTGTACCAGAGATGTTCACTACTACCAAGTGGAGACAGGCAGGAAATACAACTCAAAAATACAAGAGAAGAAGACAGAGAGGATGGCCATTGGAAGAGCGCATAGGGGTCCAAGAAAAGTTTATGTTGTTTTTAGGAAGAAAAGACTTACATGTATTGTATTTAAATACTTAATGAAAGGAGTCTATAAAGAAGGAGATGTTGAAGAAAGGAGAAAAAGGATAAAGTGAGATCCCTGAAAGGGCAAAAAGTATGGAAACTAGAGTTGAAATGAAGGAATAACTTTAATATATCTCCTTCCATAAGAGGAAGTAAAGAAGATAGAAGATAGAAGGTTAGAGGAGGGGAGAAGAGGAAAAATCTAGAGGAAGAGGAGAATTAGGAGTAGGAGAGAAAGAAGGGAATCCTCAACGTTTAATGAGTGCTTTTCAGATGACATAATTGTACCTCAGTAAGATTAATTGCACCTAATGAGTGGCAGAATCTGAATTTAAAACTAATTTTAAACTTTGATCTTTCTTATCCATTCTGGGTGTGCTCAGACAGTAAAGATATGGAAAACTAAAGGTTTAAGAAGAATGGAAGTGGTTTGACATAGACATAGCAGACAACGAGAAAAAGCCAACTCAGGAAACAAAAATGTCTAGTGCCTAAAAGAACTGAAGACTTTAAAGTTTTAAGGCACCAATCTTCACAGGTAAATTATTTTTCTCCAGCAAAGCTCTTTTGGGGTTGTGAAAAACACAGCGTTGAGGTTTTATGATGATACAAACTCAGGAAGACAATGACAAAAATAAGTTGAAGATATTGGCAAGTAAGAGGCTAAAATAATGAGACATGAAATCCAAGACAGATGGCATAGGAAGTGAAATCAGGAAAGACTGACAAAGAGGACCTAGTCAAGGGATTGGAGAGTCCTAGAAGGGGCCATTTTAGATATACCCTTGAGCTTAATATATTGACTAGAATAAAATGGAAATTGATTAAGTATTTTCTAATAAATGAATGAATGAATGGCAGCCAAGGTCTACCATGTTGAAATACAAGGCCAGAAGGGACATTTGATTCAGATCTCTCCTTCATAAATAATACCTAATGAGATTTCTTTGAATGTCCAACAGGACCTGATAGTAATACAATAGGTTGACATAATCAAAACAGCTTTTCTAGATAAAATATTATGTGGAATCCTTCAAAGTTTTCTCGAGAAAGGCTTAGAGAAAGAGAAGCTTCTGCTGGTGACAAGCTGCTCCACAACTCTGTCCCCTCTCCGCATTAATTTCACCTTTCTTTCAGGGTTTTTTTCACCCTATTTATCCTCAAAACGACACCTTATCTCCAGGGTTATGATTACTCCCTTTAAAACATAGAATCTTATTTCCAATGCTTCCTTATAGCATAGCTGAAACATGCTAATATTTCAAAAGAATGTTCTAAACATTAAAGAACTATATGAAAGAAAATAAAGAAAACTCAGAAACATTAAAGAGAACCAAAATATTCACTTTCTGTAGTCCTGGCAGTTAACTATGTTTGTATACTCTGTTCGGTTCCATGTCTTATTTAAAACGTTGGTCAAATTATTCTCCTTTTAAGTTGTCTGGCTCCCCAGATAAATAAACATCATTTGTAGTTTATTTAAAAACTTCAGGGATTTCCCTGGCTGTCCAGTGGTTAAGAATCCGAGCTTCCACTGCAGGGGACACAGGTTCAATCCCTGTGGGGGAGCTAAGATCCCACATGGCAATAAATAATTAAATAGAAAAAGAAAAACTTCAACACTTCTTTATGGCCTAGTGAGTAATTCACTCCTTCCATCAAGTTGTTTCTGCAAAGTCACTTTAGTCTTACACTAAATTAGAGAGTCCCTGAGATCATTATACACAAGGACTCAACTTATAGAAAATAAGATATTCTTACAAAGACAGTATCCACACATCTACTTATTCTAAAAACTAGACCTTCATCTATGTATTTTAAAGAATTTTCATCCTTAAACTGTGTTGCATTTTAGGAGCCTTCATCTGAATACATGAAAAGCAATAAGAAATTTGAGTCTTTTTTTTAAACTTCACATTCCAACTTAAGAGTGCCATCTCCATCCTTTGAAGTGAAACTATGCATCAACAAAAAATACAAACAAAATTTTTGGAAGTTACAGAGAATCCAAATTTTACTTAATATAATGGGCTGAAATGGGATGGGCTATTTGGAAAAGTGTCAAGCTTCTTATCCTCAAACTCATTTGTGGAGAGGTTACAGAGTCAAATGTCAGAGATGAACCAGATCATTTCCAGTTCTACCACCACAGATGCTCACCACCTTTGCAATAAAATAATCTATATACTAGTTGGCAGATTAGGTGGAACATAATATATATCCACATCCGCCCAAGAATTATAGAGAAACTATCATTATAAAAAGCCTCTGTGTGAAGCAATTGTCACAGTGTAAATGATATGGCTGTTCCTCATGTGAAGAGTTCTGGATCTTGCTTCCATTCCCAGCAAGATGACAAATAAGCAACATCAGCACCAAGCCCAGAGCAAATCGCAACTTTGGGGGCAAAGCAAAATCTGCAACAGTACATTCTATACAAGAAAAAAAAAGCCTAATCAGTAGTTTCAGAGAAGGGAAAAAATGATCTTATAAAGGTCTAACACCATGTTATTTTCATCACATGAAACTAAATAACAAAGGAAGCTGAAATAATAAAGGAAGCAAAATGTTCGGTCAATTCTCTGGGCTTGGTGCTAGTATACCAGTCTTACTTTGCTTTTTTATAAGTGAACCAAAAAGGAAATCTCCACGTTTTCCAGAGAAATTAAGATTTTCACCTAAAGATATATTTATCTGTGTAGATAGGGCAAAAGTAATTTTTGAAGGCTTTGTGGATAGGCAGAAAAGCAACAAATATACTTCAGTAGTAAGAAAAGACTTGTAGAAAATTATTAATGTATATTTAGCATATAATACAATATATATAATATTTATGATAATGGATTCTTGTAATACAGTTGAAATAAGATCCAAGAACATTATAGAACTATTGGTGAAAATATCAACTGATAGGCTGCAGTAGATAAAAATACTGGGTCTCATCAAAAATATTTTAAATATGACAGGAGAAGGCATTCTATCTTTTTAAAAATATGATGTGCCTATAACTAGAATACTAAATATAGTTCTCATCACTATACCTTAGGAAAGACTTAATGGGCTAGAAGTGAATAGATGTGTGTTTATATAAATGTATACCACATATAATTTTTTCATTATGACATAGAAAAGCAAATGAAGTTCTACCATGTAAAGAAAAAGTGTAAAACTCTTTAAGGCTGTAAAAATGAAAACTTAGGGAAGATATTACTAGTCAGTCTAAAATATACTAAAGTATGTATGATAACTAACTCCTGTTTCATGAGTGCTCACTGTGTTGTAAGCACTATTCTAAGCACTTGGCATGTATTAAGATATTTAATCCGTCCACAATACCTCTTCCATTTGGTAATATTAATGTCCAAATGAAACACAGAGAAGTCCAATAATTTGCCCCATGTGACACCAATAGTAAGTAGTAGAGCTGAGATTAAAACACAGACGTTTTGGCTTCAGGGAATGTACTCTTAGCCACTGCATGTGAAACACAAACCTAATTTTTGACGTTGAGAGAGGCACTTAATGAACTGGAAGAAGGTACATTTGAGGCAAATGAAAATAAGTGTAAAATGAGCTAAAAACCTTGAAATCTGAAAACAAGACTTTGAATTCTAAAAGACAAAACACATTTAAAATATAAAAATAGAATCAAGAAGTCTTTATAAACTTGCACACACAGTAGCATAGAGCAGGAAAAGTAGGGTAAGTTGGAGTAGGTAAATCTCTAGCCTTGAGTGCGGCCTCAGTCAGTTACAGCCTCCCCCAGTGCCACGCTTGCTGCTGACACATACAGAGACTGCAGAGGATGAGAAGCCTCTGGTCTCACCCCAGCTGGCACCCATTTCTCTTCCACATTTCAATGTGGAAGGCTCAGCCTTTTGTGTCCACCGGGGTGGATGTTTTCTGTATTGAGACATAAGTATCTACAGGGCAGAGAGTAGATCTTACCCAGGTCTCTTGGCATATCACGCAACTCAGTGCCGCACTCAAGGTTTTTGATAGATAGATTTTAATTTTGATAACTTGATGTGCTGCTATTTTCCTCAATTTCACAATGTCATACACACATAGGGTGTATATTGAGGAACAAGAAAGTGTTTTTGATCTATTTTCTTTTCACCGCTGATAAGAATTTGGCTGAACGCATGACTTCATGACATTGGAATAGGGAATGTCAGTAAAATATTCTTTAGGGACATACCATATCTAAGGTTAATAACAGTTCATTTTTACTGAAGATTCTGACAAAGTATTTGTTCAGATTGGGTACATGATCATTCTGGGGATTTTCTTCTTTCATCTAATCCACCCTCCCGAATCCATCAGGCCTTTGTTAACCTCGTGCTGCTGCTGCTCACTTTACCAGAGTGTCTGGTACAGCACACGATCATTGTCCGTTTCTAGACATCAGTTAACAGGAAAAGGATATCACACACCATCTCCCTCGCTCCTCCATTATTCATTCTCTCTCTGAAATATGACCCTACGCAGGAAAGCACAGAGGAGGTTACTCAATGAAGAGTTGGGTCAAGTGGACACCAAGACTCACCTTTACTACATCTATTAAATATAATGTCCACCCCAGTTAGCAAGGAACTTTTTCCTAAAAGGCAGAATATGTCTTTTGTTGTAAAAATTGTGTACTTTAAAATCATATTGTTGGTTTTTGTATTCTCCTAAGAGTAAACTATCAACATTTGGTCTAGACTGGTCTTGGGGAGAGTGTGACTCTTACATATTTTCAGAAAATCTGGGTCACCTGGAATCCTTAAAATTGTGGAAGGTGGGGGAGAAAACATAGTTCTGCCATAGGCTCAGGAGTAGTAAAACCTAATCCAAGAAGAAATTAAATAGTTAGAAATCAAAATTTCTAAAAGCTAATTATGTGTATACTAATTACTTTCTTTCTCTAAGCCATCATTTGCAGCTACAAGTTTACTTTCAGACTAATTTGTTCTCTTACACATGTCTACCATTTGACGCCTCTGATAATGACAGGACACTACTTGATAAGTCACAGCCACTCCACAGTGGGTCCCTTCTTCACACAGTGTAACCCGGTTCCCTTGTGGAAAGTACTTGTCTCCATCCCGAAGCACACTGCTTATGCTCATTATACACAGCAGTTGCTCCATTTTTCCTCTGTTTTTTTTTTTTGTGGTTTCTTTTTAAATAAATTTATTTACTTATTTATTTATTTGGCTGCGTTGGGTCTCCATTGCTGCACGCAGGCTTTCTCTAGTTGCAGCGAGCGGGGTCTTTGCTGCAGTGTACGGGCTTCTCACTGCGGTGGCCTCTCTCGCTGTGGAGCATGGGCTCCAGGCACATGGGCCTCAGTAACTGTAGCACGCAGGCTCAGTAGTTGTGACACACGGGCCTAGTTGCTCCGCGGCATGTGGGATCCTCCCGGACCAGGAGCTCGAACCGGTGTCCCCCGCATCGGCAAGCGGAGTCTCAACCACTGCGCCACCAGGCAAGTCCCGCTTCCTTAGGTTTTTAGCTGTCTTCCCCACTAGATGGAGGAGTCTATTCTCTATTTGCCACTATTCCAAACACAGTGCATTGGTCTACCACTGTGCCTCACACAGAGTAGGCATGTTTCTTACACTGTATTTTCTTAACTTCAACTAATGAAAACCTACATACTCCCAGACTTGACCACAACATTCCTCCCAGTCTACATTCTAGACTTTCAGAATGGTCTGTGAGAATAACAGGAGTCAAAGTTGGGTACATACACATTAAGAAGTAATGAGAAATGCTACATGTTGACAACTGAGTTGTTTAAATATATTCTAAAACAGATGAGTGGCTACCACTATTTAAAATGACGTGCATTTCAAATATAATTTGAAAATGGCTTCTTACCTTTAGTCATTTAACCTCAAAGCATTTTTGTTTGAATGAAACAAAAACTTTGAGAAAACAAAGATTGTTCTCTCAATAACAACCAAAATAGGCATAAAAATTTTTATATCATACTTATGCTTCAAACTCAGTGCCTAATGAAGTTATTTTAAATGATTCATCAAACTAAATATGCTTTCCTAATGCAAATTCTGAATTTAGTTTTTATTACATTTATAAACTCAATGTGTAGTAGAGAGTTTCTTCAGAAACTTCCCCAGTGCAGACATAAAACAAGTATAATCACGTTGTCCTTATTCATTCTGGCACTCAAACAGTTGACATAGAATATTAAAAGCTTTGCTGTCAGTATTTTGATAAATAACATTTTAATTATTAACTTCATACCTCCTTCAGAAGGTCCCCTTCATCATTCATCTCACACATTTTTACTTAAGTTGGCTTTGGAAACCACAGTAGCCCCAACAAACGCATTCAACATGTATTTATACGTATACCCAAAACAAACACTGCAGATGATGAATTGCATAGAGGCTCTTTCCAGAGGGGTCTGACAGATAACAAAAGTGAAGCACCAGCCTCTGATGTGTCATGCCGAAGGCACAATACACTAGAAATGCACTAGAAAAGTCTAATGACAAATGTTCATTTATGCCTGAGTCCCTACAAACAAAGGACATACAAAGCTTAAAACTGTGTTGATCAACATTTTCTGCAACCTACTGGTTTTGTTATATAACAGTTGTATTCTGGAATGAAATCTATTGTTAGACTGAGATAATGAAATATTTATTAGACAACTATGCTATCGAAGGTCACAGACAAAAACACAATTGGAAAAATACACCTGTAAGTGACCCAGATTTTTACCGATGGCAAAGATCTACTTATTTGTAATTTCTATTTTTATTTTCCTTTCCAGCATCACTTCTAGTCTCTAAATTAATTCTGGTCCTTTGCTGTATAACTACTGTCATCTTTCTTTAGCCTTTTCAATTCTCCAAATGTCAGTCTCTGGAGAACCCCAGCCATTCCAGCTGTCCACAACGAGCACAGAAATCATCTACAAGCTGCTCTACATGGTCCCAGAAACAATCCTAACTCAGTCAGAGGAAATAGGAAATGCTTTCTCAAAGGGAGTTTGCTGCCTTCAACCACAACTTCAAGTCTAGTTGTTGGGGGATGGTAGGAGGCTTTTTCTGAATCCAGTCAAACCCTCTGTACCCTCCTCCTTGTGTGATGTATAGTCTCCACAGCTGATCACTCCTTTCCAGGGAGTCTAGGCCCAAGAAAGTCCAGGCCCATCTCCAGCTGGTCAGCTGGGCCTGACTCTCTTGTTCTATCTCTGCAATTGCATAGTCATTATTTTATGTTTGTTGTAATCAACTCTACCTTTTCCTTTATTTCTTTGATCATCTTTCCAGTTGTCTCTCTTTCCTACCTTATGAATGTCAATATCTTCTCCATTTACCCTCTTTGTTTCTTTCTCATCAAACTGCAATATAAAATTCAAACATACTGTGTACAACAGTTGCTATATTGCTGAGAAATTTTGATCTCTGTTCTTAATTACAAAAATGAGTATTTGAAAGGGTTTTCATTTCTCTTTTAAAACTTAAAAAGCTTAAAATTAACCTATTTACCTGTTCACTTGGTTGTTTTTCATCCAAATCTAAATGCTGGTTCTCTTTATAAAATTTAATAGTGCATGTATTTATTTTGTAGAATCAAGATGAAGTAAAAACTTATAGCTGAAGTTGCCAGATAATCAATATTATTTACATAAAACACAACAATCTAAATACGGTTTGCATCCACAGCCACAACTTTTTCCTAACCCTCCAAATTAATAACTAATCCTAATTCTAATATTTGAGATAAAATGGAAAAATTGTTGTGTCATAAAACACGGAGTTGGTACATTTCTGACAAATAAATCAGATAAACCATTAGATCTTACTAAGTTGTTAGAACTTAGTTATTCTTCATTTATAAGATTTTTCATGTCATGAAGAGCTGTCTTATCTGCCCAATAGAGGCATAAACTGCACATTGTTAAGTCAGAGAGATCTTAATTCAGAGATTCTCATTTCTAGTGACAACCTACTCACTGAGCATCCTTCCAACTCTGTTGTACTCATTGGGCCTGTACGCCATCATCTAACCCACTAATCAAATTATCTTTAGCTCCTCCTCATTATAATTGGACTCTTCCTGCACTAAACCTCAAGATTAACTGTTTTAACAGTTCCCCCCCAACCCAAGCTTCTTCTCCCACCAGTCTAGTTGTATATTGACTGTGGTGATTTTCACAATTGTTTATCCTAGTTGTGCTGGTTACTGCATACATGCAATTTAATTAAATATTATGTAAACTAATATGAAGAAAGATATTTAACATTTCTTCAAATCTAAGCTGAATGTTTTAGAAAGACTTGAAAATAATACATGTCTTAGTTTGGGCTTCTATAACAAAAATACCATAGAATGGGTAACTTATAAACAATAGAAATTTATTTCTCACAGTTCTGGAGTCTGGAGAGTTCAAGATCAAGAACAAATTCAACGTCTGGGGAGGGCAGCTTCCTGATTCATAGACGGTTGTCTTCTCACTGTGTCCTAACTTTGCAGAAAGGGTAAGGGAGCTCTCTGAAGTCTCTTTCATAAGGGCACTAATCCAATTTATGAGAGATCAGTTCATAGCATTATATGTCAAATACAAATTATTGAATTCCACTTGGGTAATACAAATTTTAAAAAAAATTAAGACAATTTGTTAAATTTAGAATTCTCTTTCAGATTGTCTTACAATGGTTTTTAAGATCTAGCATCCAAAAAACAAATAAAAAACCAAAAAATCTTATATTATTCTTTTTTTTTTTTTTTTTTTAGTGGGAAATTTTAATTTTTATTACCACCACCAGAAACACAATTTGGATTCAAATGTTCTTTTTATAAACCAGTGAGTTTTATATTATGGAACCTGTCTCATAGCTAACATTTTTACACAAAAACTATAAGATTTCTGTTTGTATCTGTCTGTATGTTTCTGTATGGCAACATACACATGTTACAGATGTGTGATTTTTTTTTTTACCACCAGATGGTATTACCAAAATTAATTTGTAAAAGAGCTCTATTTAATTGGCTTAAAGAAAAATAAACACTTACATAAATTACAGATTCTCTCAGAAATACAAAAAGTAACCCCCAAATTTTTCAAGTTCACATGAAAATTTAGTTCTTTCATCTGTTAAAAGGACAGTTTTCTTAGACTATTTTTTTTAATCAGTCATCAATTTTATACACATCAGTGTATACATGTCAATCCCAATCGACCAATTCAGCACACCACCATCCCCACCCCACTGCAGTTTTCCCCCCTTGGTGTCCATACATTTGTTCTCTACATCTGTGTCTCAACTTCTGCCCTGTAAACCGGTTCATCTGTAACATTTTACTAGGTTCCACATACATGCATTAATATACGATATTTGTTTTTCTCTTTCTGACTTATTTCACGCTGTATGACAGTCTCTAGATCCATCCACATCTCAACAAATGACTCAATTTTGTTCCTTTTTATGGCTGAGTAATATTCCATTGTGTATATGTACCACATCTTCTCTATCCATTCATCTGTCGATGGGCATTTAGGTTGCTTCCATGACCTGGCTATTGTAAATAGTGCTGCAATGAACATTGGGGTGCATGTGTCTTCCTGAATTACGGTTTTCTCTGGGTATATGCCCAGTAGTGGAATTGCTGGATCATATGGTAATTCTATTTTTAGGTGTTTTTTTTTTTTTTAAATATCTTTATTGGAGTATAATTGCTTTACAATGGTGTGTTAGTTTCTGATTTATAACAAAGTGAATCAGTTATACATATACATATGTTCCCATATCTCTTCTCTCTTGCATCTCCCTCCCTCCCACCCTCCCTAACCCACCCCACTAGGTGGTCACAAAGCACCGAGCTGATCTCCCTATGCTATGCAGCTGCTTCCCACTAGCTATCTATTTTACATTTGGTAGTGTATATATGTCCATGCCACTCTCTCACCCTGTCACATCTTACCCCTCCCCCTCCCCATATTCTCAAGTCCATTCTCTAGTAGGTCTGTGTCTTTATTCCCGTCTTGCCACTAGGTTCTTCATGACTTTTTTTTTTTTAGATTCCATATATATGTGTTAACATATTGTATTTGTTTTTCTCTTTCTGACTTACTTCACTCTGTATGACAGACTCTAACTCCATCCACCTCATTACAAATACCTCCATTTCATTTCTTTTTATGGCTGAGTAATATTCCATTGTATATACGTGTCACATCTTCTTTATCCATTCATCCGATGATGGACACTTAGGTTGCTTCCATGTCCTGGCTATTGTAAATAGAGCTGCAATGAACATTGCGGTACATGACTCTTTTTGAATTATGGTTTTCTCAGGGTATATGCTCAGTAGTGGGATTGCTAGGTCATATGGTAGTTCTATTTTTAGTTTTTTAAGGAACCTCCATACTGTTCTCCATTGTGGCTGTATCAATTTACATTCCCACCAACAGTGCAAGAGGGTTCCCTTTTCTCCACACCCTCTCCAGCATTTATTGTTTCTAGATATTTTGATGATGGCCATTCTGACCGGTGTGAGATGATATCTCATTGTAGTTTTGATTTGCATTTCTCTAATGATTAATGATGTTGAGCATTCTTTCATGTGTCTGTTGGCAATCTGTATATCTTCTTTGGAGAAATGTCTATTTAGGTCTTCTGCCCATTTTTGGACTGGGTTGTTTGTTTTTTTGTATTGAGCTGCATGAGCTGCTTGTAAATCTTGGAGATTAATCCTTTGTCAGTTGCTTCATGTGCAAATACTTTCTCCCATTCTGAGGGTTGTCTTTTGGTCTTGTTTATGGTTTCCTTTGCTGTGCAAAAGCTTTTAAGTTTCATTAGGTCCCATTTGTTTATTTGTGTTTTTATTTCCATTTCTCTAGGAGATGGGTCAAAAAGAATCTTGCTGTGATTTATGTCATAGAGTGTTCTGCCTATGTTTTCCTCTAAGAGTTTGATGGTGTCTGGCCTTACACTTAGGTCTTTAATCCATTTTGAGTTTATTTTTGTGCATGGTGTCAGGGAGTGTTCTAATTTCATACTTTTACATGTATCTGTCCAGTTTTCCCAGCACCACTTATTGAAGAGGCTGTCTTTTCTCCACTGTATATGCTTGCCTCCTTTATCAAAGATAAGGTGACCATATGTGCATGGCTTTATCTCTGGGATTTCTATCCTGTTCCATTGATGTATGTCTGTTTTGTGCCAGTACCAAACTGTCTTGATTACTGTAGCTTTGTAATATAGTCTGAAGTCAGGGAGCCTGATTCCTCCAGCTCCATTTTTCGTTCTCAAGATTGCTTTGGCTATTCGGGGTCTTTGGTGTTTCCATACAAATTGTGAAATTTTTTATTCTAGTTCTGTGAAAAATGCCAGTGGTAGTTTCATAGGGATTGCATTGAATCTGTAGATTGCTTTGGGTAGTAGAGTCATTTTCACAATGTTGATTCTTCCAATCCAAGAACATGGTATATCTCTCCATCTATTTGTATCATCTTTAATTTCTTTCATCAGTGTCTTATAATTTTCTGCATACAGGTCTTTTGTCTCCTTAGGTAGGTTTATTCCTAGATATTTTATTCTTTTTGTTACAATGGTAAAGGGGAGTGTTTTATTAATTTCACTTCCAGATTTTTCATCATTAGTGTATAGGAATGCAAGAGATTTCTGTGCATTAATTTTGTATCCTGCTACTTTACCAAATTCATTGATTAGCTCTAGTAGTTTTCTGGTAGCATCTTTAGGATTCTCTATGTATAGCATCATGTCATCTGAAAACAGTGACAGCTTTACTTCTTCTTTTCCTATTTGGATTCCTTTTATTTCTTTGTCTTCTCTGATTGCTGTGGCTAACACTTCCAAAACTATGTTGAATAATAGTGGTGAGAGTGGGCAACCTTGTCTTGTTCCTGATCTTAGTGGAAATGGTTTCAGTTTTTCAGCATTGAGGACAATGTTGGCTGTGGGTTTGTCATATATGGCCTTTATTATGTTGAGGAAAGTTCCCTCTATGCCTACTTTCTGCAGGGCTTTTATCATAAATGGGTGTTGAATTTTGTCAAAAGCTTTCTCTGCATCTATTGAGATGATCATATGGTTTTTCTCCTTCAAATTGTTAATATGATGTATCACGTTGATTGATTTGCATATATTGAAGAATCCTTGCATTCCTGGAATAAACCCCACTTGATCATGGTGTATGATCCTTTTAATGTGCTGTTGGATTCTGTTTGCTAGTATTTTGTTGAGGATTTTTGCATCTATGTTCATAAGTGATATTGGCCTGTAGTTTTCTTTCTTTGTGACATCTTTATCTGGTTTTGGTATCAGGGTGATGGTGGCCTTGTAGAATTAGTTTGGGAGTGTTCCTTCCTCTACTATATTTTGGAAGAGTTTGAGAAGTATAGGTGTTAGCACATCTCTAAATGTTTGATAGAATTCACCTGTGAAGCCATCTGGTCCTGGGCTTTTGTTTGTTGGAAGATTTTTAATCACAGTTTCAATTTCAGTGCTTGTGATTGGTCTGTTCATATTTTCTATTTCTTCCAGGTTCAGTCTTGGCAGGTTGCGCATTTCTAAGAATTTGTCCATTTCTTCCAGGTTGTCCATTTTATTGGCATAGAGTTGCCTGTAGTAATCTCTCATGATCATTTGTATTTCTGCAGTGTCAGTGGTTACTTCTTTTTCATTTCTAATTCTATTGATTTGAGTCTTCTCCCTTTTTCTCTTGGTGAGTCTGGCTAATGGTTTATCAATTTTGTTTATCTTCGAAAAGAACCAGCTTTTAGTTTTATTGATCTTTGCTATTGTCTCCTTCATTTCTTTTTCATTTATTTCTGATCTGATCTTCATGATTTCTTTCCTCCTGCTAGCTTTGGGGTTTTTTTGTTCTTCTTTCTCTAACTGCTTTAGGTGCAAGGTTAGGTTGTTTATTCGAGATGTTTCCTGTTTCTTGATGTAGGCTTGTATTGCTATAAACTTCCCTCTTAGAACTGCTTTTGCTGCATCCCATAGGTTTTGGGTCGTCGTGTCTCCATTGTCATTTGTTTCCAGGTATTTTTTGATTTCCCCTTTGATTTCTTCAGTGATCACTTCGTTACTAAGTATTGTATTGTGTCGTCTCCATGTGTTTGTGTTTTTTACAGATCTTTTCCTGTAATTGATATCTAGTATCATAGTGTTGTGGTCGGAAAAGATACTTGATACGATTTCAATTTTCTTAAATTTACCAAGGCTTGATTTTGATTTGTGACCCAAGATATGATCTATCCTGGAGAATGTTCCATGAGCACTTGAGAAAAATGTGTATTCTGTTGTTCTTGGGTGGAATGTCCTATAAATATCAATTAAGTCCATCTATTTTAATGTAACTTTTAAAGCTTGTGTTTCCTTATTTATTTTCATTTTGGATGATCTGTCCATTGGTGAAAGTGGGGTGTTAAAGTCCCCTACTATGATTGTGTTACTGTCGATTTCCCCTTTTATGGCTGTTAGTATTTGCCTTATGTATTGAGGTGCTCCTATGTTGGGTGCATAAATATTTACAATTGTTATACCTTCCTCTTGGATCGATCCCTTGATCATTATATAGTGTCCTTCTTTGTCTCTTGTAATAGTCTTTATTTTAAAGTCTATTTTGTCTGATATGAGAATTGCTACTCCAGCTTTCTTTTGATTTCCATTTGCATGGAATATCTTTTTCCATCCCCTCACTTTCAGTCTGTATGTGTCCCTAGGTCTGAAGTGGGTCTCTTGTAGACAGCATATATATGGGTCTTGTTTTTGTATCCATTCAGCCAGCCTGTGTCTTTTGGTGGAAGCATTTAATCCATTTACGTTTAAGGTAATTATCGATATGTATGTTCCTATTCCCATTTTCTTAAATGTTTTGGGTTTGTTATTGTAGGTGTTTTCCTTCTCTTGTGTTTCTTGCCTAGAGAAGTTCCTTTAGCATTTGTTGTAAAGCTGGTTTGGTGGTGCTGAACTCTCTCAGCTTTTGCTTGTGTGTAAAGGTTTTAATTTCTCCATCAAATCTGAATGAGATCCTTGCTGGGTAGAGTAATCTTGGTTGTAGGTTTTTCTCCTTCATTACTTTAAGTATATCCTGCCACTCCCTTCTGGCTTGCAGAGTTTCTGCTGAAAGATCAGCTGTTAACCTTATGGGGATTCCCTTGTGTGTTATTTGTTGTTTTTCCCTTGCTGCTTTTAATATGTTTTCTTTATATTTAATTTTTGATAGTTTGATTAATATATGTCTTGGCGTGTTTCTCCTTGAATTTATCCTGTATGGGACTCTCTGTGCTTCCAGGACTTGATTAACTATTTCCTTTCCCATATTAGGGAAGTTTTCCACTATAATCTCTTCAAATAGTTTCTCAGTCCCTTTCTTTTTCTCTTCTTCTTCTGGGACCCTTATACTTCGAATGTTGGTGCGTTTAATGTTGTCCCAGAGGTCTCTTAGACTGTCCTCAGTTCTTTTCATTCTTTTTCTTTATTCTGCTCTGCAGTAGTTATTTCCACCATTTTATCTTCCAGGTCACTTATCCGTTCTTCTGCCTCAGTTATTCTGCTATTGATCCCATCTAGAGTATTTTTAATTTCATTTATTGTGTTTTTCATCATTGCTTGGTTCCTCTTTAGTTCTTCTACGTCTTTGTTAAATGTTTCTTGCATTTTGTCTATTCTATTTCCAAGATTTTGGATCATCCTTACTATCATTATTCTGAATTCTTTTTCAGGTAGCCTACCTATTTCCTCTTCATTTGTTAGGTCTGGTGTGTTTTGACCCTGGTCCTTCATCTGCTGTGTGTTTTTCTGTCTTCTCATTTTGCTTATCTTACTGTGTTTGGGGTCTCCTTTTCACAGGCTTCAGGTTCGTAGTTCCCATTGTTTTTGGTGTCTGTCTCCAGTGGCTAAGGTTGTTTCAGTGGGTTGTGCAGGCTTCCTGGTGGAGGGAACTAGTGCCTGTGTTCTGGTGGATGAGGCTGGATCTTGTCTTTCTGGTCGGCACGTCCACATCTGGTGGTGTGTTTTGGGGTGTCTTTGGCCTTATTATGATTTTAGGCAGCCCCTCTGCTAATGGATGGGGCTGTGTTCCTGTCTTGCTAGTTGTTTGGCATAGGGTGTCCGGCACTTTAGCTTGCTGGTCGTTGAGTGAAGCTGGGTTTTGATGTTGAGATGGAGATCTCTGAGAGATTTTCACAGTTTGGTATTACGTGGAGCTGGGAGGTCTCTTGTGGACCAGTGTCCTGAAGTTGACTCTCCCACCTCAGAGGCACAGCCCTGATGCCTGGTTGGAACACCAAGAGCCTTTCATCCACACGGCTCAGAATAAAAGGGAGAAAAAATAGATAGAAAGAAAGAAAGAGGATAAAATAAAATAAAGCTATTATAATAAAAAATAAGGAAAAAATTATTAAGAAAAACTTTATTAAGAAAAAAAATTTTTTAAGTAAAAAAAAAAAAATCGGACGGACCGAACCCTCTGACAAATGGTGAAAGCAAAGCTATACAGACAAAATTTCGCCCAGAAGCATACACATATACACTCACAAAAAAAGGAAAAGGGGAAAAATTAATATATCCTGCTCCCAAAGTCCACCTCCTGAATTTGGGATGATTCATTGTCTATTCAGGTATTCAACAGATGCAGGTACATCAAGTTGTTTGTGGAGCTGCTTCTGAGGCTGCTGGGAGAAATTTCCCTTTCTCTTCTTTGTTCGTAGAGCTCCCGGGGTTCAACTTTGTATTTGGACCCGCCTCTGCGTGTAGGTCGCCTGAGGGCGTCTGTTCTTCGATCACACAGGATGGGGTTAAAGGAGCAGCTGCTTTGGGGGCTCTGGCTCACTCAGGCCAGGGGGAGGGAGGGGTACAGATGCGGGGCGAGCCTGCGGCGGCAGAGGCCAGCGTGACGTTGCAGCAGCCTGAGGCGCACCGTGCATTCTCCCAGGGAAGTTGTCTTTGGATCACGGGAGCCTGGCAGTGGCGGGCTGCACCGGCTCCCTGGAGGGGCGGTGTGGATAGTGACCTGTGCTCGCACACAGGCTTCTTGGTGGTGGCAGCAGCAGCCTTAGCGTCTCATGCTCATCTCTGGTGACCGTGCTGATAGCCACGGCTCGCTCCCGTCTCTGGAGCTCGTTTAGGCGGTGCTCTGAATCCCCTCTCCTTGCGCACCGCGAAACAAAGAGGCAAGAAAAAGTCTCTTGCCTCTTCGGCAGCTGCAGACTTTTTCCCGGACTCCCTCCCGGCTAGCTGTGGTTCACTAACCCTTTCTGGCTGTGTTCACGCAGCCAACCACAGTCCTCTCCCTGCGATCCGACCGAAGCCCAAGCCTCAGCTCCCAGCCCCCGCCCGCCCCGGCGGGTGAGCAGACAAGCCTCTCAGTCTGGTGAGTGCTGCTCGTCTCCGAGTCTCTGTGCGGGAATCTCTCCGCTTTGCCCTCCGCACCCCTGTGGCTGCGCTCTCCTCCGTGGCTCCGAAGCTTCCCCCCTCTGCCACCCGCAGTCTCCGCCCATGAAGGGGCTTCCTAGTATGTGGCAACCTTTCCTCCTTCACAGCTCCCTCCCACTGGTGCAGGTCCCATCCCTATTCTTTTGTCTCTGTTATTTCTTTTTTCTTTTGCCCTACCCAAGTATGGGGGGAGTTTCTTGCCTTTTGGGATGTCTGACGTCTTCTGCCAGTGTTCAGTGGGTGTTCTGTAGGAGCAGTTCCACGTGTAGATGTATTTCTAATGTATCTGTGGGAAGGAAGGTGATCTCCGCATCTTACTCTTCCACCATCTTGCCCAGACCCCCAGAATTTATTATCTAGGAAAAAAATGTTACACTTCTATTATGAGAATTAAGTATGTATTGCCAAAGAACAAATACTCTCTTATGCTGTACCAAATCAAATTTTTATGATGACCTAGTTTCCAGTGATATCCTCTATGCTCCTGTCAATCACCATAGACACAGTGCCTTCTTTGTATTAGATAAAGGACTGAAAACATCTACTGTCAGACATCTTCACCCATAAGTAACTATTTATATTCATAATTTTTTTCAGATAAAGTTAGAGCCCTTCACACAATTTACACACCAAAAACTTTAGTGTTCTCTAACCACATTCCTGATTTAGAATGTAATCTGTATTATCTACTCCTGTTTCGAGTTTGTTAAGGATCTTTCTAGGGGAGTCATTTAAGATTCACAAAATTAACTTGATATTCGTACCACATTGCCTCCTAGATAGTAGACAGAATTAAAAATAAGTTGTACCTTCTACTTGAGTCTAGATGACTTATGAATAATTTTGTCTGCAAAACAGATATAATTGTAATCTATATACAAATATTTTTTAAAAAACCATAATGACGTTAGACTCTCAAATAATAGGGCCCAAGATCATTTGAAAACTTTAGTTTCCATTGTATACTGGCTATTATAAAGGATGATAGATAATAATCTAAATGGTATATATCGCTTGTCCATTGGTGTGTTTTATGTTACAACACAGTAAATAAATTTCTGATGGCATCATAAATTTTAAAGTAATATGTCTTTAATTAAGCAAACATATTTTAGAAAAAGAAATAAAAATTTTTAAAAACTTCTCCCCAAAATTTTTTCCTCTGCTCATTAACCGAGCTTCTTCAATGAAAGCCCATGTGCCTACACAGCACAGTGTATATCAGTCTCTTTACTTTGGAAGTGTGACCTAGCTGAAGCTGGAGTATCCACACTGCTTCCTCTACTCCAGTTGTAAATGTTTGTAATTACAACAAAAGCTTTAGGAATTTAACAAATATTTAGCACTGCTACATTATTGTAATGAATAAAATAAGATACACTTAAATAGTTCTTAGAGTGAACTTCTAAGTGCTTTACAGATAGTAACTCATTTAACTACCAAAACCAATGAGGTAACACCATTACTACCACCATTTTACAGAGGGGGCAACTGAGGCACCGAAACCTTAAGCGTCTTGCGGAAGACTCACACAGCTAGTAAGTGGCACAACCAGGATATGAACTCCAATAGCCTGTGCCCAGAGTCCACACTCTCAACCACAAAGGCAAGATGGGAAGGAATCCAGACTTCTAAAAAATTCAGCACCTGAGAAAGCATAAATAGATGCATAAATATAAGGTGAGGAAACTTCAATAACCCTTTTCTCTTTTCATTAGTGAGACTATCAGGGGCCATTCAGATTAAAGAAGCTCTATTCGTATCAATTCTTTGTCTCTAAAATTGTCCCATCTGAGTGGGAAATTTATTTGACCACTTACAGCAAAAATCAAATTGTCAATCGATTTTATGAGGGCATAGGGTGTTTTATAGTTTTTAGGAGTGATGTTTGATATCATATATTTAGCATTTCTAAATACTAAAAACTTCAGTTGGAAGTCTACGTAGGAAGAAATATAATTCTTCCATTTGTAGAAAGTGAGTGATAGTTGAAAGTTTAAGGAAAGGAAAAATTTCAGAATGGCATTTATAGAGAATCTGAAACCAAAATGTATTTCACATACTTTTGTCTCTTCTTTTTCAGAAATTGCCAATTTGATTTTTTTCTCAATTTTTCAGAGAGAAAGAAAATACCTTGAAAGGAAAAGAATGCTTAAAAGAAAATATTTAAAAGATACTTAGAAAGCACGTGTGAATCTGAAGAATAAACCTGGGTTTTTGTTGTTATTGTGCCTGTAAATTTTATAAAAATTTGATCCTATAAGCAACATAATACTCCATAATGGAAAAAATCAAATTCATTTAACTATCTTTCTATGAGTGGTAATCTGGTTGCTTTTTATTCTTAAGATGGAATATATTCTTTTTTTTATTGAGGTATAGTTGATGTAAAAAAATATATGTTACAGGTGTACAACATAGTGATTCACAATTTTTAAAGGTTATACTCCACTTATAGTATTATAAAATATTGGCTATGTTCCCTGTGTTGTACAATATATCTTTGTATCTTATTTATTTTATATATAATAGTTTGTATCTCTTATCCACTACCCCTATCTTGCCCCACCCCCTTTCCCTCTCCCCACTGGTAACCACTAGTTTGTTGTCTGTATCTGTGAGTCTGTTTCTGTTTTGTTATATTCACTAGTTTATTTAACTTTTTAGTTTCCACATATAAGTGATATCATACAGTATTTGTCTGTCTTTGACAGACTTATTTCACTTAACCTAATACCCTCCAAGTCCATCCATGTTGTCGCAAATGGCAAACTTTCATTCTTTTTTGGCTGAGTAATATTCCATTGTATATATATACCACAACTTCCTTATTCATTCACCTGTTGATGAACACTTAGGTTGCTTCCTATCTGGGAAATTATAAAGAATGTTGCTGTGAACATTGGGGTGTATGTATCTTTTCAAATTAGTGTTTCCATTTTTTTTCAAATATATACCCAGGATTGGAATTGCTGGGTCATACGGTAGTTCTAGTTTTAGTTTTTTAAGAAACCGCCATATGGTTTTCTACAGTGACTACACCAATTTATATCCCCAGAAACAGTGTATGAGGGTTCCCATTTCCCCACACCCTCACCAACATTTTTATTTGTGGCCTTTTTGACGATAGTCATGCTAACAGGTGTGAGGTGAAATCTCATTCTGGTTTTAATTTACATTTCTCAGATGATTACTGATGTTTAGCATCTTTTCATGTGCCTGTTGGCCAACTGTATGTCTTCTGTGGAAAAATGTATATTCAGGTCCTCTGACCATTTTTTAATTGGGTTGTTTGTGTTTTTGATGTTGAGTTGTATGAACTGTTTATATATTTTGGGTATTAACCACTTTTCGGTCATGTCATTTTTAAATATTTTCTCCCATTCAGTAGCTTGTCTTTTCATTTTGTCCATGGTTTTCTGTGCTGTACAAAAGCTTTTGTGTCTAATTAGGTCACATCTATTTATTTTTGTTTTTGTTTCCTTTTCTTTAGGAGTCAGATCTAAAAAAACATTGCTACCATTTATGTGAAAAAGTGTTCTGTGTTTTCTTCTAGGAGTTTTATGGTTTTTGGTCTTACATTTAGGTCGTTAATCCATTTTGAATTTATTTTTGTATATGGTGTGAGAAATGTTCTGATGTCATTCTTTTACATGTGGCTGTCCAGTTTTCCCAGCACCACTTATTGAAGAGACTGTCTTTTCTCCATTGTATATTCTTACCTCTTTTGTCATATATTAATTGGCCATAAGTGTGTGGGTGAATTTCTGGGCTCTCTAGTCTGTTCCATTGGTCTATGTGTCTATTTTTTGTGCCAGTACCATACTGTGTTGATTATTGTAGCTTTGTGATATTGTTTGAAATCAGGGAGCATGATACCTCCAGGTTTGATCTTTTTTCTCAAGATTGTTTTGGCTATTCAGGGTCTTTTGTGTTTCCATACAAATTTTAAAACTATTTGTTTCAGTCCTGTGAAAAATGCCATTGTTATTTTGATAGGAATTGGATTGAATCTGTAGATTGTCTTGGATACCATGGTCATTTTAACAACATTAAATCTTCCAATTTATGAACACAGTATATCTTTCCATCTGTTTGTGTCATCTTCAGTTTCATTCATCAGTGTTTTACAGTTTTCTGAATACAGATTTTTACCTCCTTAGGTAGGTTTATACATAGGTATTTTATTCTTTTCGATGTAGTGGTAAATGGGATTGTCTCCTTAATTTCTTTTTCTGATAGTTTATTGTTAGTGCATAGAAATGCAACAGATTTCTGTATGTTAATTTTATAACCTGAAACTTTACCAAATTCATTGCTGAACTCTAGTAGTTTTCTGGTAGTGTCTTTAGGATTTTCTATGTATAGTTCACATCATCTGCAAACAGTGATGGTTTTACTTCTTCCTTTCCAGTTTGGATTCCTTTTATTCCTTTTTCTTGTCTGATTAATGTGGCTAGGATTTCCAATACTATGTTGAATAAATGTGGTGAGTATGGTTATCCTTGTCTTGTTCCTGATTTTTGAAAAAAAGTTTTCTGGTTGATAAGTATAATGAGTATGATTGTTAACTGTGGGCCTTTATTATGTTGAAGTATGTTTCCTCTATGCCCACTTTCTGGAGAGTTTTTATCATAAATGGGTGTTGAATTTTGTCAAAAGCTTTTTCTGCATCTACTGAGATGATCATAGGGTTTTTATTCTTCAGTTTGTTAATGTGGTGATTGACTGACTTGCGGATATTGAAAAATACTTACATCCTTGGGATAAATCCCACTAGATCATGGTGTATGATCCTTTTAATGTATTGTTGGTTTAAGTTTGCTAATATAACATTGAGGATTTTTGTATCTATGTTCATCAGTGATATTGGCCTATAATTTTTTTTGTGTGTGTGTGATATCTTAGTCTGATTTTGGTATCAGGGTGATGCTGGACTCAGAATAAGTTCAGAGACATTCCTACTTCTGCAATTTTTTGGAACAGTTTGAGACGGATAGGTGTTAAATCTTCCCTAAATGTTTAATAGAATTCACTGTGAAGCTATCTGGTCCTGAACGTTTTTGGGGGGGCAGTTTTTAAATTACTGATTCAATTTTTATTACTGGTAATTGGTCAGTTCATATTTTCTATTTCTTCCTGCTTCAGTCTTGGGAGATTATACATAATTTGTCCATTTCTTCTAGGTTGTCCATTTTATTGGCATATAGTTGTTTGCAGTAGTCTCTTATGATCTTTTGTATTTCTGTGGTGTCAGTCATAACTTCTCCTTTTTCACTTCTGATTTTATTGATTTGGGTCCTCTCTTTTTTTTTTTCTTGATGAGTCTGGCTAAAGGTTTATCAATTTTGTTTGTCTTTTCAAAGAACCAGCTCTTAGTTTCATTGATCTTTTCTACTATTTTCTTAGTTTCTATTTCTGCTCTGATCTTTATGATTTCTTTCCTTCTATTAACTTTAGGATTTGTTTATTCTTCTTTTTCTAGCTCCTTTAGGTATAAGTTTGGGTTGTTTATTTGAGTTTTTCATGCTTCCTGAGGTAAACTTGTATTGCTATAAACTTCCCTCTTAGAACTGCTTTTGCTGCATCCCATAGATTTCGGATTGCTGTGTTTTGTTTTCATTTGTCTCCAGGTATTTTTTTATTTCCTCTTTGATTTCTTCAGTGATCCATTGATTCTTTAGTAGCATATTGTTTAGCCTCCAAGTGCTTGTTTCGTAGGTGTTTTCTAGTCTCATAGTATTGTGTTTCAGAAAAGATGTTTGATATGATTTCAATTTTCTTAAATTTACCAAGGCTTATTTTGTGGCCTAGTATGTGATATATCCTGGAGAATGTTCCATGTGCACTTGAAAAGACTTTGTATTCTGCTGCTTCCAGATGGAATATTCTATACATATATCTATTAAGTCTATCTGGTCTAAAGTGTCATTTACGGTCTTATTGATTTTTCTGTCTGGATGATCTGTCCATTGATGTAAGTGGAGTGTTAAAGTCCCCTACTATTATTGTGTTACTGTTAATATCTCTCATTATGCCTGTTAATATTTGCTTTAGGAATTTAGTTGCACCTACGTTGGATGTTATACCTTCTTGAATTGATCCCTTGATCATTATATAATGTCCTTCTTTGTCTCTTATAACAGACTTTAAAGTCCATTTTGTCTAAGTATTGCTACCCTGGCTTTCTTTTGATTTCCATTTGCATAAAATACCTTTTTCCATCCCTTCCTTTCAGTCTGTGTGCTTTATTTTATTTTTTAAAGAATTTATTTATTTATTTTTGGCTACATTGGTCTTTGTTGCTGCACACAGGCTTTCTCTAGTTGCGGCAAGTGGGAGCTACTCTTCGTTGTGGTGCACGGGCTTCTCACTGTGGTGGTTTCTCTTGTTGCAGAGCAGGGGCTCTAGGCATGCAGGCTCCAGTAGTTGTGGCTCAGGGGCTCAGTAGTTGTGGCTCATGGGCTCTAAAGCACAGGCTCAGTAGTTGTGGCGCACAGGCTTAGTTGCTCTGCAGCATGTGGGATCTTCCCAGACCAGGGCTTAAACCCGTGTCCCTGCATTGGCAGGTGGATTCTTAACCACTGCACCACCAGGGAATCCCCAGTCTGTGTGTTTTTAGATCTGAAGTGAGTCTCTTGTAGGAAGCACATATATGGATCTTGTTTTATATCTATTCAGCCACTCTATGTCTTTTGATTGGAGCATTTACCCCATTTACATTTATGGATATATTTATTGATATTTAGGTTCTTATTGCCTTCTTGTGTTAATTGTTTTGGGGTGTTTTCATAGGTATTTTTTATTCCTTTCATCTACTTTTTTTCTCTTCTTTTGTGATTTGATGACCATCTTTGGTGTTATGTTCAGATTCCTTTTTCTTTTTTGTGTGTTCATCTATTATAGACTTTTGTTTTGTGGGTACCATTAGGTTTTTACACAGTAATCTATATGTATACATGATTGTTTTAAGTTACTGATATTAGTTTCAAATGCATTTTAACCACCCTGCATTTGTACTCTCTTCCCATCACAAGTACTGTTTTTGATATCATATTTTACATCTAATTATTTTATATATCCCTTAACTGCTTGTGTGGATATAGATGATTTTACTACTTTGTCTTTTAACCTTCCTAGTAGCTTCGTGTGTGGATGATTTCCTACCTTTACTATATGTTTGCCTTTACCAATGAGCTTTTTCATTTTATAATTTTCATCTTTCTAGTTGTGATCTTTTGTTTTTTGCTTAAAGAAGTTCCTTTAACATTTCTTGTAAAGCCAGTTTTGTGGTACTGAATCTTTCAGGTTTTGCTTGTCTGCTAACTTTTGATCTCTCCATCAAATCTGAAGTAGAACCATGCTGGGTAGAGTAATCTTGGTTGTAGGTTTTTCCCTTTCATTACTTTAAATATATCATGCCACTCCCTTCTTGCCTGCCGAATTTCTGCTGAAGATTCAGCTGATAGACTTATGACAGTTCTCTTGTATATAATCTGTTGCTTTTCCCTTGTTGCTTTTAATATTCTCTCTTTATCTTTAAATTTTTGCCATTTTAATTACAATGTGTCTCAATGTGTTCATCTTTGGGTTAGTCCTGTATGGGACTCTCTGTACTTCCTGGACTTAGATGTCTGTTTCCTTTCCCAGGTTAGGAAAGTTTTCAGCTATTATATCTCCAAATATGCTCTCAACACCTTTCCCTCTCTCTTCTTCAGGATCCATTGTATTATGAATATTAGTGCACTTGATAGTGTCCCAGAGGTCTCTTAAACTTTCCTCATTTTTTTTCATTTTTTTTTTCTTTTTTCTGTTCAGCAGTAGTGATCTCCACTACTCTGTCTTCTAGCTCTCTGATCCATTCCTATGTATTATTTAGTCTACTGTTGATTCCTTCTAGTGTATTTTTCGTTTCAGTTACTGTATTCATCTCTGTTTGGTTCATCTTTGTAATTTTAACTCTTTTTTAAAAACGTGTAACTTCTAGTTCTATGTACCCATTCTTCTCCAGAGTTCTTTGATCATCTTTACAATCACTACCCTGAACTTCTTCTGTAGTAAATTGCTTATCTACACTTCACTTAGTTCTTCCTCTGGGGTTTTATCTTGTTCCTTTGTCTGGAACATGTTCTTCTATTGCTTCATTTTGCCTAAGTTGCTGTTTTTATTTTTATGTATCTGGTAGATTGGTTATGTTTCCCAATCTTGGAGAAGTGCCTTTTTTAGGAGATGTCCTATGCATCCCAGCAGTGTACCCCCCTCTCATGTCCCAAGCTATTTGCTCTAGGGGTTCCTGTTATGAGGGTTGCATGGGTCCTTCTGTTGTGGGGGACTGATTATGTGGTGGTCTCATGGATTTTGTTGCTCCCGGTCTAGTTTGTTTCCAGGTCATGCCTTGTGTAGAGGTTGCTGCTGGTGGTACTGCATCATGAATGGCTGACTGCAGAACTCCAGGGGTCTCCAGGGCTTATGTTAGTTCACTAGTGGGTTGAGGTGGGGTCAAGAAGACTCCAGCACTATTGCTTACCCACTGGTAGGTGAAGCCAAGTGCTGCACTACTGACAGGTAGAGCTGGGTCCTGGAGTCTGCTTGTAGGACCCAGGGTTCTCAGAGTTGGTGTCAGATCAGTTGGGGGAAGGGGTCGTTTCTGACACAGTTGGGTATGGGCCCAGGGTGTCCCAAAACTTGTGTTGGCCTTCTAGTGGGCAGTACCAGGGCCCAGGTGATCCCAGAGAAGAGTCTGTCCTGCTGATGGGGAGGCTGGATCTGCAGGCTGTGGGACTGTGGTTTTCTTGAGTCTGGTGTCAGCCCCCTGATGGGTGAGGCTTGTCCAGAGGCTAGAGGAGGCTCCCTGGAGGAGGGCCAGGGACCAGGGAATTCTGGAACTCTTGTCTGCCCAATGGTGTGTGGAGCTGCATCCTGGGCCCTCTGGTGGGCAGGGTCATGTCCAGAGGAGGCTGTGGGCTCAGGGGGTCTTAAGGCAGCCTGTCTGTTGATGGGTGATGTGTCCCCACCAAGTTAGTTGCTTGGCCTGAGGTGTCCTAGCACTGGTGCCTACAGGCTGTGGGATGGGGCCAGGTCTTGGCCTGATGAGCTAGAGGGAGGATGCCACAATGGCACTTGCCAGCTCTAGTGTCCACATGGTAAAAGGAGCTCCCCAAAATGGCTGCTGCCAGTGTCTATGTCCCCAGGGTGAGCTGCAGTTGCTTTCTGCCTCTCTAAGTTCAGCAGATAGGTCTGACACAGGCTCCTCTCAAATTACTGCTTCTGCCCTGAGTCCTGGAGTGTGTGATATTTTGTGTGCACCCTTTAAGAGTAAAATCTCTATTTTCCCTAGCCCTCTGGGGTTCCTAAAAGTAAGCTCCACTCTCCTTCAAAGTCAAATACTCTGGGAGCTCATCTTCCCATTGCAGGAGCCCCAGGCTGGGGAGCCCAACATGGGTCTCAGACCTCTCACTCCTTTAGAAGAACCTCTGCAATGTAATTATACCCCAATTTGTAGGTTGCCCGCCCAGGGGTATGGGACTGACTATATTGTGAGTCTACTCCTCCTACCCATCTCATTGTGGTTCCCTTTTTATACCTTTAGTTGTAGAAGATCTTTATTTGTAGGTCTCAGTCTTTTTCATGGTTGTTCTGCAGATAGTTGTGATTTTGGTGTGCATGTGAAAGAAGGTGAGCTCAGGGTCTTTCTACTCTGCCATATTGGCCAATTTCTGTCTTGAATATTTTTAAAAACACTTTAAAATTATTCACTCAATAAGCGAAAGTTGAAAAAAGTTGATTACCTATATGTAAATTAAACTAACTCATAAGGAACAATAAACGTGAATAAGCTTTGGAGTTAAGAGAACTAGATTTATAGTTCTTTTGGCCATGTAATAGTCAACAAATACCTTGATTTCTTTCAGTATTACTGTAATATGGGAAAAAATTACTATACTAATGAACTTGGATCAAGATGGCAGAGTAGGAAGACGCAGAACTCACTTCTTCCAAAGAACACATCAAAGATACATCTACACATGGAACAATTCTCCCTGAAAACTAACTGGAGACTAGCAGAAAGACTCCTGTACAACCAAGGCTTTGCAAGTGATATGTCTGATAAGGGATTACTATCCAAATATATAAACTGTTCATACAATCCAAAATCACAAAAACCAACAACCCAATTAATAAATGGACAGAAGGCATGCATAGACATTTTCCCAAGGAAGATATACAGATGGCCAACAGACACATGAAAAAGTGCTCAACATCGCTAATCATCAGAGACAGAAAGTCAATATCACAATGAGATATCACCTCACACCTGTCAAAATGGCTGTCATCAAAAAGTCCATATATAACAAATGTTGGTGAGGACGTGAAGAAAAGGGAACCCTTGTACACTGTAGGTGGGATTGTTGCAGCTACTATGGAAAGCAGTATGGCAATTCCTCAAAACTAAAAATAGAAGTACCATATGATACCAGTTCCACTGCTGGTATACATCCAAAGAAACTGAAAACACTAATTCAAAAAGAGACAAGCACCCCAATTTTCACAGCAGCTTATTTACCATAACCAAGATATTGAAGTAACCCAAGTGTCCATAAACAGATAAATGGATAAAGAAGATGTGGTATATATATATATATATATATATATATTACTCAGCCATAAAAAAGAATGAAATTCTGCCATTTGCTGCAATGTGATTGGACCTAGAGAGTATTATGCTTAGTGAAATAAGTCAGACAGAAAGACAAATACTGTATAAGTTATATGAAGAATCTAAAAAACTGAAGCAAAAGATTCTATATAACAAAACAGAAACAAAGTCACAGACAGAGAGAGCAAAGAAGTGGTTACCAATGGGGAGAGGTAAGGTGCGAGGAGTGAGATAAGGGTATGGGATTAAGAGGTACAAACTATTATGTATAAAATAGAGAAGAAACACAGGGAAATATAGCCATTATTTTAATATAACTTTAAATAGAGTATAATTTATAAAACTATTGAATCACTACACTGTACATCTGAACCTAAAAAAAAATAAAATTAAAATAAAAAAGAGTATCATGGAACAATTCTATATAAAAGATTATTGGCCTGCATTAAACACAATGCTTCTATTCCCACTTGGGGTCCTTGTGCAAATTCAGCATCTAAATACTAGCTTACATATGTTCATGGCTTTTCTTTCCCAGTCATTATCGCATTGAAAAGAATGATAATGGTTTTTTTTCCTTGGATATTCTCCTGAAAAAAAGGATTAGTTTCTGTAAAAGTATCAACAGATTTTATAGTATTTAGTGGAGTCAGAAAAAATATTTCTGTTTTCAAAAAAAGCATTATTTTCTGTAAAAGGATTAATGGTTTTTATAGTATTTAATGGAGTCAGAAAAAAAATTCTGTTTTCCCCTAATATTTCAATATGTTTTCTTCATAAAGCTGAATATACCTATAAAAAACCAATTACTGTACTAATTACTTCACAGTATTATTACTAGTACCAAATTAACTAAAATATTTGAAGAAATTTATAAACTGTAAAACAGTTCACAGATTTTACTTATGATTGTTACTGGGTCTAGTCATAGTTATAGGTTTGAAGACCATAGATTATCTCAGAGCACTAAAATTAGTCTGAACTGTAAGTGCACAGATTTTTAAAATTTTTCTTTATTTCCAGATTGAATCAACAGCATACTTAAAAAGTGCTGCATACACATCAAAAAACTACAAAGTAAACAATTCAAAAAACCAATTGTTAAGTAAACTAATTGGTATTTTATCCTAATAAAAAGAATCTGACACAATCACTGACATCTAAATGTATTTACAGGGGAAAAAAAAAAAACAACCAGATATTTATTTTACACATGTCTTGAATTTGAATCTGAAAATAAAATAACAGCACTCCAGTAATCTTAACCTCTTTGAATTAGATTAGACACTAAAGCATTATTAAAGTGGGGTTTCAATTATAGATACTCTATCTCTTTTCAAACTTCAAAATGATGCCAACATATTGGAGAAGATTTAAGGAACATTAGGTCACTTTCTCAGGATTTTTCCAATATCAGTGGAAGAATTTCTTGTAATGACCCTTTGGGTAGAGTACTTAAAAGTAAGTAAGTAAATAAATCACTTCAAAAGAAGAAGGCATTGAGGTTAAAATGATCTTTGCAGAAAAAGAAATGCAGTTAGAGGGAAGAATATTGTTACATAAAGTGAATTATATGTACTAGTATGTATCTAGGCAAACAGTAGATGGCAACATCTACACAGTCTTGTTTTTGAAAGGATTATATAACATCAATATAAATCAGGCTAATGATTCATGAAATATGGGACTTTCCAAAACTCATGTATTAGAAAAGATATTTATGCACATACACATTTTGTTTTTATGCTTCCTATTTTACAATATCATGCTTCTACCTTATTAGAAGGACTTCACTAAGATCATTAACCTAAAAAATGTTTTATTTGTGAGTCACATTAGATTGCTCATCTAAACAAAGGAACAGTATTGTTTTTCCTCATATGAGTTGGCCGGATGAGGTGGTTGAATTAGATAAGGATGAGGATTAATGGAACCACGGATACCTTCTTTAATGAAAAGTAACAAATAAATCTCTGACGTGACCTCAATAATTGGAGTTGCAGCAAGCTGCGGCAGGAGGCACATCTGGTGGTCAAGGGAAGGTGCAAGATGCATCTATCAAGTTTCCTTTTCTCTTTTGAGCTCATACAGCCCCCACCTGCCTCTGTTAGTAACGCTGAAGTCTGAAGACATTCTCACAAACCACTTTCAAACCTAAGAAAACCACAGAAGTCACTGTGGACTTTGATGCCTGGGGGTATTTTTATTTTCCAGAATGATGAGATTTATTATTGACGGTTTTCCTGGTCAGAAATCAGAGAGCAGCTCTGCTGGCGAGCAGCAGTGTTGCCTTTACAACAGCAGAGGTCACTAAGAGCAAAAGGGAAGGGGATAGAGCCATCCAGCCAGAACCTGCTCCCACTTTCTTTGACAATCAGCAGGCAAGAGGCTGACACACACGAAGGATAACCTAATCCTAAGTACCCAATAGGATCTCCTGGGCAAGCAGTGGCTCTATCCTGGTCACAGTGCTTTCCTGGACATGCTCAGAGATGTTTAAGACTCTCTGCACAGAGAATTAGTTCCTACCAAAGAGTATATATTTAGGGAACCATAATAAAATATAGAGTGAAAATTTCCACTATATGCTTTTACAGTTATTGAAATTTTTCCTACCTCTCCAATTCTGGATGTGGATCAATCTTTAGAAAGAACAAATAACAGCTACCCCCCCCCCAACAACAACAACAAAAAAAGAATGGGAAAAATAAAATAGTTTAGCTCTACATCTTTCAACAAAAATTTTTGAGTGTCAGACACTGTTCTAAGTACTCGGGTACAAAAGTAAACAAAATACATTACATCCTTTTCTTCATGGAACTTAAAGAGTCTGGTAGGAGCAGGCAGAAACTGAACAAAGAAATGGTATATCACATGTCAAGTGGTGTATTTGTTTTCTAGAGCTGCCACAACAAAGTGCCACAAACTGCGTGACATAAAACAACAGAAATTTATTATCTCATAGTTGTGGAGGCTAGAAATCCAAAATTGAGGTATCTGCAGGGCCATGATCCCTCTGAAACCTGTAGGGAAATCTCCCTTGCCTTTTCTTAGCTTCTGGGGCTTTGCCAGGAATGCTTGGCTTGTATTGATAGATGTGTCACTCCAATCCTCCATCTTCACATGGCATTCTCCGTGTCTCTTCACAGACTCCTTTATATATGTCTATGTTTGTGTCCAAATTTCTCCTTTTTATAAGAACACCAGTCAGACTGGACTAGGACTCACCCCAATAAACTCATCTTAACTTAGCTACGTCTGCAAAGAACCTATTTACAAATAAGGTCACAGTCTGAAGTACTGGAGGTTAGAGCTTCAAAATATATTTTGGGGGGGGGCGGCAAAATTTAACTCATAACCCATATTATGAAAAACTGAAGCAGAGTAAAGGAAATAAAGAGTAACAGGCAAGGGGAGGGAAGGCACACTGAGATAAGGTAGTCAAGAAAAATGACATTTGAATAGAGAAAGTAAAATCTGAACAGAGAATTGAGGAATTGGGGCATGCAGATAACTGAGAGAAGAGATATCTGCTCCTGAAAATACATGACTTTTAAGTGCGAAAATTGTAATACGACCAATTGTCTTCACTCTTTAAAATATTTTCATGATTTATAAGAAAGACGTATTAACATCACAATCCAAAATCATTCTTTTTTAACTCTAAACAAATTGATTCATTTTCCTTTAACTCATCCTTAGCAAGAATAGAGGGGATACTGATTGTAAGCTTAAATGATGATTCTCTAAACAAATATTCATTTTGTAGCAACTATTCATTTTGCACACTTCTAGCTCCTGGGGAAAAAGGGAATAAAAAATGTAAAACTCTTAGCCTTCATGGAGTTTATATTTCAAGAAGGGGGAACTGAATTTGACTTTTCACTGTTTCTCCCCCACTGGTTTGGAAATTGAAGACACCTGCCCAGTAAGAGTAAAGTGTGTCTTTGCAGCTATCAAGAATCATGAGATCTCATGAGGACCCATAAACTTAACTGTTCCAAGTATTCATTGGATGGGGAACACTTTATAGACTCTCCTTCAAATGGCACTAACTTGTTTGGCAACACCATCAGCAACAGAAGTTCACAATCCCCCCAAACCCACCATCCACAGGAACTTCTTTCACCCTTGCTCCCTCTGTTCCAAAAATACAGTCCTGCTGCTTTTCCCGGAAAACACCAGGCTCTGCACTTGCTGCTCTCCAGATAATACCTTCCTGGCTAGGTGCTTCACTTCCAAGTCTTTCCTAAAATGTCACCTTCTCTCTGTAAGTCTTTTCTGGTCTACCCATTTAAAATTAACCCTCTGCCACTTCAACTGTCCTTATTCCCCTTCCCTGCATATTTTTCTCCAAAATATATATAACCATCAATTTTTTAACTCACAGATTTTGTTCATTGTCTGTTTCTTCATATTGAAACATAAAGTCCATGAAGACAAAGATTTTTATCCTTTTGTTTTTTACTGCTATGTTCCCTGGAGTGAGAAGCATGCCTGGCACAAAATAAGTATGTGTTTAAAGAATGATCGTTTAAACATAATCTGCAGACCGTCTATTTGTGTTAAAGGAGAGTTGACTGCAAGCCGTCAACTTTTCCCAGGTGGGCCACATCTGAACATTGACACTGTCTCTTCAATGACAGTCGTAGGAAATTTAGAGACATTCCTTGAAATTGATGTTGCTCATATTTCTCTTTATAAATAGTGAGAATGTCTTTAAATCTTTATCTTAAGGAAGGGGAGACCTGTTCAGTGTGCTATTTTATGATGAACTAACTCATATACAGATAAAACCTGGAGAACTTGGCCCAGGAAGTTCCTACAGTTATTCCACCAAACACTCAGCATGATCTTGATGGAATAAGTCATGTGACTTGCCCATATATGTGCTACCTTTTCAAATGTAGGTAGAAGTCCATTATGATTAATAAATACATACAGGAGAAATAATTCTGCATTAGCTTGGCTGCATTCATATGCAGATATTAAATATTAGATGGAAACAATGTTAGGTGACTTGAAATTTACTCTGATAATAAAAAGGTTCCTATTGTACAAGAATGTAGTCCCTGTCAGGATACTCAGAATTGTAGGTGGAGCAGTGCTTCTAGACTCAAATTAAAATCACCTGGGAAGATTTGTAAGCACTGCTGCCTAGTCCTCACCCCTCCAGAATTCTGCTTTAAATAGTGAAAGATGGGGCCAATAGTTTCTTAAGCTTCCTAGGTGATTCTAATGTGGAGGTAGGTGAAGATCTAATGCAGTAAAATAACCCAATATCCTCTAAGAAATGACCAAGGAAAGTGTACACAGATGGTCCCTGACTCACAATGGTTTGGTTTATGGTTTTTCCATTTTATGATAGTACAAAAGCAACACCAGTAGAAACCATGCTTGGAATTTTGAATTTTGATCTTTTCCCAGGCTAGTGCTATGCTGTACAATCTTCTCTCTCATGATGCTGGGCCATGGCAGTGAGCCACATCTCCCAGTCAGCCACACAATCATGAGGGTAACAACTTACAACCATTCAGTACCCAGACAACCATTCTGTTTTTCACTTTCAGTACAGTATTCAATAAATTACCTGAGATATTCAACACTTTACTATAAACCAGACCTTGTGTTACATGATTTTGGCCAACTGTAGGCTAATGTAAGTGTTCTGAGCACATTTAAGGTAGGCGAGGCTAAGCTATGATGTTTAGTAGGTTAGGTGCATTACATTTCATCTTACAAGGGGTGTATTAACTTTTCAAATTACAACGGGTTTACTGGGACATAAGCTCATCATAAGTTAAAGAACATGTGTATTGAGTTTACAGAATTATTCCAGAAGTGCACTGTCCTAATGAAACCATACCCCATAGAGTTAAAAAAAAAAAAACCCATCCTGAAACCATGCCCCACAAGGTTAACAGAAACTGGAAACTAACAGAAAGTCTTGAGATTATCTTACAAAAGACCAGATAAGGGAACAGCTTATTAAAAACCCCTCTGCTTGTAACAAAACAAAACTGGCTGAGACTGCATGGAACCAACATGGCTGATTGGGGTCTGCTCAGAATGGACTTGCTTGTCCAGTAGGTGACATTTGGACATCATGGACCCAAATTCCCCTGCATGTTTCATACCAACCCTCCTGGACTTTGCACATGTGTCCCATGAGGAAGCATGTCCGTCCTGTGCAGACTGACAATTGCTGCACATTTCCCTCCCTCCAGTCACCTTCCCTAACCTCTGGCCACCCTATGCTCTTCATCTATAAATATCCCCACTTCCCACTTTTGCAGAGGTAGACTTGAGATTTGTTCTCGCATCTCCCCTCTCAGTTGCCTTGTGAATAAACTCTTTTTCTGCTGCAAACCTCCAGCATCTCCACATTAGGTTTGCTGCATGTCAGGTAAGTGAAACTCTTTAGTAACATTAATAGGAAAAGAAGAGGACCTTTAAGATGGCAGAGGAGTAAGATGTGGACATTACCAACCACCTCACAAATATATCGAAAATACATCTACATGTGGAACAACTCCAACAGAACACCTACTGAACACTGGCAGAAGACCTCAGACTTCCCAAAAGGCAAGAAACTCCACACGTACCTGTCTGACAGGGTCTTGGTGCTCCAGCCGGGTGTCAGGTCTGAGCCTCTGAAGTGGGAGAGCCGAATTCAGGACATTGGACCACCAGAGACCTCCTGGCACCACATAATATCAATCAATGAGAGCTCTCCCAGAGATCTCCATCTCAACGTTAAATGACCCAGCTCCAGTCAACGACCAGCAAGCTCCAGTGCTGGACACCTCATGCCAAACAATGAGCAAGACAGGAATACAACCCCACCCATTAGCAGAGAGGCCACCTAAAATCATAATAACTTCACAGACACCCAACACACACCACTGGATGTGGTTCTGCCCACAAGAAAGACAGATCCAGATTCATCCACCAGAACACAGGCACCAGTTCCCTCCACCAGGAAGCCTACACAACCCATTGAACCAACCTTACCCACTGCAGACAGACATGAAAAACAACAGGAACTATGAACCTGCATCCTGCAAAAAGAAGACCCCAAACACAGTAAGTTAAACAAAATGAGAAAACACAGACATATGAAGCAGATGAAAGAGCAAGGTAAAAACCCATCAGACCAAACAAATGAAGAGGAAATAGGCAGTCTACCTGAAAAAGAATTCAGAGTAATGATATTAAGATGATCCAAAATCTTGGAAATAGAATGGAGAAAATACAAGAAACGATTAACAAGGACCTAGAAGAACTACAGAGCAAACAAACAATGATGAACAAGACAATAAATAAAATTTAAAATTCTCTAGAAGGAATCAATAGCAGAATAACTGAGGCAGAAGAACGGATAAGTGACCTGGAAGATAAAAGAGTGGCAATAACTACCTCAGAGCAGAATAAAGAAAAAAGAATGAAAAGAATTGAGTACAGTCTCAGAGACCTCTGGGATGACATTAAACACACCAACATTCGCATTATAGGGGTTCCAGAAGAAGAAGAGAAAAAGAAAGGGTCTGAGAAAATATTTGAAGACATTATAGTTGAAAACTTCCCTAGCATGGGAAAGGAAATAGTTGGTCAAGTCCAGGAAGCGCAGAGAGTCCCATACATGATAAATCCAAGGAGAAACACACCAAGACACATGTTAATGAAACCATCAAAAATTAAATACAAAAAAAAAAATTAAAAGCAGCAAGGAAAAGCAACAAATAACATACAAGGGAATCCCCATAAGGTTAACAGCTGATCTTTCAGCAGAAACTCTGCAGGCCAGAAGGGAGTGGCAGGACATATTTAAAGTGATGAAAGGGAAAAACCTACAACCAGGATTACTCTACCCAGCAAGGATCTCATTCAGATTTGACGGAGAAAATAAAACCTTTACAGACAATCAAAACCTAAGAGAATTCAGCACCAACAAACGAGCTTTACAACAAATATTAAAGGAAATTCTATAGGCGGGAAACAGAAGAGAAAGAAAAAACCTACAATAAAAAACCCAAAGCAATTAAGAACGGTAATAGAAACATACATATCGATAACTACCTTAAATGTAAATGGATTAAATGCTCCAACCAAAAGACATAGACTGGCTGAATGGATACACAAACAAGATGCATATATATGCTGTCTACAAGGGAATGACTTCAGACCTAGAGACACATACAGACAAAAAGTGAGGGAATAGAAAAGGTATTCTATGCAAATGGAAATCAAAAGGAAGCTGGAGTAGCAATTCTCATATCAGACAACATAGATTTTAAAGTAAAGACTGTTACAAGAAACAAAGAGGGACACTACATAATGATCAAGGGATGAATCAAAGAAGATATAGCAAGTGTAAATATTTATGCACGCAACATAGGAGAACCTCAATACATAAGGCAAATGCTAACAGCCATAAAAGGGGAAATCAACAGTAACACAATAATAGTAGGGGATTTTAACACCCAACTTTCACCAATGGACAGATCAACCAAAATGAAAATAAATCAGGAAACACAAGTTTTAAATGATACATTAAATAAGATGGACTTAATTGAAATTTATAGGACATTCCATCCAAAAAGAAAAGAATACAATTTCTTCTCAAGTGCTCATGGAACACTCTGCAGGATAGATCACACCTTGGGTCACAAATGAAGCCTTGGTATATTTAAGAAAATTGAAACCGTATCAAGTATCTTTTCCAACAACAAAACTATGAGACTAAATATCAATTACAGGAAAAAAAACTGTAAAATATGCAAAGAAATGGAGGCTAAACAATACACTAATAAATAACCAAGAGACCATTGAAGAAATCAAAGAGGAAATCAAAAAATACCTGGAAACAAATGGCAATGAAAACTTGATGCTCAAAACCTATGGAAAGCAGCAAAGGCAGTTCTAAGAGGGAAGTTTATAGCAATACAATCCTACCTCTAGAAACAAGAAACATCTCAAATAAACAACCTCACCCTACCCCTAAAGCAATTAGAGAAAGAAGAAGAGCAACAACAACAAAAACACAAAGTTAGCAGAAGGAAAGAAATCATAAAGATCACATCAGAAATAAAGGAAAAGAAATGAAGGCAATGATAGTAAAGCTCAATAAAACTAAAAGCTGATTCTTTGAGAAGATAAACAAAATTTATAAACCATTAGCCAGACTCATCAAGGAAAAAAGGGAAAAGACTCAAATCAACAGAATTATAAATGAAAAAGGAGAAGTAACAACTGACCCTGCAGAAATACAAAGGATCATTAGAGATTACTAGAAGCAACTCTATGCCAATAAAATGGACAATCTGGAAGAAATGGACAAATTCTTAGAAAAACACAACATTCTGAGACTGAACCACGAAGAAATAGAAAATATAAACAGACCAATCACAAGCACTGAAATTGAAACTGTGATTAAAATTCTTCCAACAAACAAAAGCCAAGGACCAGATGGCTTCAAAGGCAAATTCTATCAAACATTTAGAGAAGAGCTAACACCTATCCTTCTCAAACTCTTCCAAAATATAGTAGAGGAAGGAACACTCCCAAACTAATTCTACAAGGCCACCATCACCCTGATACCAAACCTGAGAGAGATGTCACAAAAAAAGAAAACTAGAGGCTAATATCACTGATGAACATAGATGCAAAAACCCTCAACAAAATACTAGCTAACAGAATCCACCAGCACATTAAAAGGGCCATACACCATCATCAACTGGGGTTTATCCCAGGAATGCAAGGATTCTTCAATATATGCAAATCAATCAAGGTGATACACCATATTAACAAACTGAAAGATAAAAACCATATGATAATCTCAGTAGAGGCAGAAAAAGCTTAAAACAAAATTCAACACACATTTATGCTAAAAACCCTCCAGAAAGAAGGCATAGAGGGAATTTACCTTAACATAATAAAGACCATATATGACAAACCCACAGCCAACATCATTCTCAATGGTGAAAACATGAAACCATTTCCACTAAGATCACTAAGATCCACTAAGAGTTGCCCACTCTTACCACTCTTACCACTATTATTCAACATAGCTTTGGAAGTTTTAGCCACAGCAATCAGAGAAGAAAAAGAAATAAAAGGAATACAAATCAGAAAAGAAGAAGTAAAACTCTCACTGTTTGCAGATGTCATGATATTATACATAGAGAATCCTAAAAATGCTACCAGAAAACTACCAGAGCTAATCAATGAATTTGGTAAAGTAGCAGGATACAAAATTAATGCACAGAAATCTCTTGCATTCCTATACACTAATGATGAAAAATCTGAAAGAGAAATTAAGGAAACACTCCCATTTACCATTGCAACAAAAAGAATAAAATACCTAGGAATAAACCTACCCAAGGAGACAACAGACCTGTATGCAGAAAACTATAAGACAGTGAGGAATGAAATTAAAGATGATACCAACAGATGGAGAGATATACCATGTTCTTGGATTGGAAGAATCAACATTGTGAAAATGACTCTACTACCCAAAGCAATCTACAGATTCAATGCAATCCCTATCAACTTACCAATAGCATTTTCCACAGAACTAGAAAGGAAAATGTCACCATTTGTATGGAAACACAAAACACCCGAATAGCCAGAGCAATCTTGAGAAAGAAAAACGGAGCTGGAGGAATGAGGCTCCCTGACTTCAGACTCTACTACATAGCTACAGTAATCTAGACAGTATGGTACTGGCACAAAAACAGAAATATAGATCAATGGAGCAGGATAGAAAGCTCAAAGATAAACCCACGCACATATGGTCACCTTATCTCTGCTAAAGGTGTCAGGAATATAAACTGGAGAAAAGACAGCCTCTTCAATAAGTGGCGCTGGGAAAATTGGACAGCTACATGTAAAAGAATGAAATTAGAACACTCCCCAACATCATACAAAAATAACCACAAAATGGATTAAAGACCTAAGTGTAAGGCCAGAGACTATATAGCTCTTAGAGGAAAATATAGGCAGAACACTCCTTGACATAAATCACAGCAAGATCCTTTTTGACCCCCTTCCTAGAGAAATGGGAATAAAAACAAAAATAAACAAATGGAACCTAATGAAACTTAAAAGCTTTTGCACAGCAAAGGAAATCATAAACAAGACAAAAAGACAACCCTCAGAATGGGAGAAAATATTTGCAAAGGAAGCAACTGATGTAGGATTAATCTCCAAAATACACAAGCAGCTCATGCAGCTCAATATCCTAAAAACAAATAACCCAATCCTAAAATGGGCAGAAGACCTAAATAGACATTTCTCCAAAGATATACAGATTGCCAACAAATACATGAAAATATGCTCAACATCACTAATCATTAGAGAAATGCAAATCAAAACCACAATGAGGTGTCACCTCACACCAGTCAGAATGGCCATCATAAACAAATCTACAAACAATAAATGCTGGAGAGGGTGTGGAGAAAAGGGAACCCTCCTGCACTGTTGGTGCGAATGTAAATTGATACAGCCACTATGGAGAACAGTACAGAGGTTCCCTAGAAAACTGGAAAGAGAACTACCATATGACCCAGCAATCCCACTACTGGGCATATACCCTGAGAAAACCATAATTCAAAAAAAGTCATGTACCACAATGTTCATTGCAGCACTATTTACAGTAGCCAGGACATGGAAGCAACCTAAGTGTCCATCATCAGATGAATGGATAAAGAAGATGTGGCACATATGTACAATGGAATATTACTCAGCCATAAAAAGAAATGGAATTGAGTTATTGGTAGTGAGGTGGATGGACCTAGAGTCTGTCATACAGAGTGATGTATGTCAGAGATAAACAAATACCATATGCTAACACATATATATGGAATCTAAAAGAAAAGGTTCTGAAGAACCTAGGGACAGGACAGGAATAATGACGTAGACGAAGAGAATCGACTTGAAGACAGAGGGAAGGGGAAGGGGAAGCTGGGACTAAGTGAGAGAGTGGCATTGACATATATACACTACCAAACCTAAAATAGATAGCTAGTGGAAGAAGCCACATAGCACAGGGAGATCAGCTGCGCGCTTTGTGACCACCTAGAGGGGTGGGATAAGGAGGGTGGGAAGGAGATGCAAGAGGGAGGAGATATGGCAATATATGTATACGTATAGCTTATTCACTTTTTTATACAGCAGAAGCTAACACAACATTGTAAAGCAATTATACTCCAATAAAGATGTAAAAACAAAAATTTTTTTTTAAATAGGAAAAGAGTCCTCAAAATGGCTCTAGAAAAAGAGGCAAGCATCACATTTCTCTTCCAGGTATTTATGATATAAAGATTTATAGAAAGTATCACTTGTGATAGTGGAAATGCAATTATTTCAGCTTATGATAAAGATATTCGAACCTTAATACTGTGTGACATTCCCCTCAAGTAAGAAGTCACATTGCAAAGGTGGAGTGAACTGTTCTGGGTGCCCTGAAGTGATTCCAGTAGAGAGTAACCAACAAGATGTGTTGGCGTGGTCCCTGTCTTATCTAAGAATAATAAAACCTACCTCAAAAGGACTTATGAGCAGGGCCTTGCAACCCACAGAGAAGCACAGGGTTCCACACTCAAATGGGCTTTATGTTTTCAATTTAGTGCTTTGTGGTCACTGTCTTGAAATTCTTATTACTTTTATTTTGAATTATGTATGTGAGTTCTTATGGAACAATGGAGTAGGCACTGGAGGCTTGGAAGCCCACATGGGGTCCTGCCTATCCACATCCCCAGGGTGAGTTCTCAAGGATGTTCTCTTCACCGACCAGTAACCACTGTTGCTTTCCACCCCCAACCCACCCCCCATTGAGCCTGGGCATGGTTTAGGGTCAGATACAAATGCCCTGCTTGCCAAGTCAGAGGGCAGGGCCGTGGGCTCCTGTGAGGGTCTGCACTTGCCCTACAAGTAACTCTTTGGCAAAGGAGCAAGTTACTAAATAGCAAATACAGAAGATATGACATATAGAGAAAGAAATCTTGGAGGAAATAAATGTATTTTTCCTTCTTTTGGAACAAGGAATCTGCATTTTCATTTCTCATTGGATCCTGCAGATTATATGACTAACCCTGCTTGTGAGATACTGATTTTTATCATACATATTTTTTGTGCAAACATTAGAAAGAAAACATGAGACAATAAATTGGTTCTGTTGGAGTGGAAAGGCTAACACATTTGCCAATAGTTCATTCTCTTCATCTCTTTCAATGAATACCTTTCAATAACGCAAGTTGTTAAAATACTAATGGATATATTCAGACTTATCTAAGAAATTAGAGGATAATCTAGATCAGATATGGATGCTTTTCTTTCAATAATTTCTATTTTCTAGGTTGTCTGGAGCAGGACTAAGGTGGGTCCCTGGCACAGCAATTAAAGTCATAGGGCCTGGTCATGCAAAGACCAAACGATATCTGTAAACCACTGAACCAAGAGATTTACTTTGTAAACCAATGGAAATAATACTTCCCCCTAGGGAGACTTAGATCCAGAACAATTAGAAGTTTCTACTCTGAAAATTATTTGAGACTTTGAGCTCCCTCAAATTCTTTTTAGAAATAGGGCATAAATTAAAATTCCATGTAATCTCCTTTAGAGCCATCTGGTGTTGATTTTTCTGCTCTACCTCCTGAGAACTCAAAAGAGCCAAAAATGGGAAGAAAACAATAATCCTCTGTTCACTGCAGCTGCTGAAGTAGTCACTAAATTTTTTTTCTACATTCACCTGTAAATGAGAACCAGTATTCAAAACAATAGATGTTTTATTAGTGTAAAGATGTACTAGCCAAATATGGAATGATTTATATTGCTATAATCCAATGCTAATGACTTTTGGCCCTTTCAATTCCTGAATTGAGCAATGTAATATCTCATGTCCAGGGTGATGGTGGTGTTGAGAGAAAAATAGAAACCCAAATGTAGTTTTGTTAAAGAACTTCTTATTCCTACTTCATATTTTTACAGCACCAAAAACATTTTCCCTTAATCTTTTCTTTTGCAGAGTAAATATAGTATTCCCAAATCTTTTCACTTTTCATGATACAGTCCTTTAATCTATGCTTATGCTAACTGATGTCTGCAGAATCTTCTCCAGCCTGCATCTTCCTAAAGTTGTTGACTTCAGAAGTTATATATATGTAACTCATGAAGATGAATAGGCAATTTTGTGACTAAATGTCTCTAGTTATGCTACTACCCCTGTTATATTTATCACGCAAAAGAGATACTATAGAGATACTGTGAATAAAACAGTCCTCTGGGGTTACAACATCCAGGGGACCCCAGAAAGTCAGCTCTCAGTCCCAGACAGAGTAGGTAGTTGACTATGTGGCAGAATCAGAAAAATCTTTCCAGCTCTTTAAAAACAATACCCCACAAAGTGCCAAGATGTGAGAAAGTCTTCAATCAAGTTTCTTTTTTCTTTTCTTTTCTTTTCTTTCTCTCTTTTTTTTTTTTTTTGTCAAGCTAACCAATGGTTTTGTTCCCATAAAAATGCAAATATGCTGAGAGAGGGCACTGTTTTTCCTAACTCAATTCACTTTAATTTAGTTGATCAGACGTTTTTTCCTAAGAGCAGCTTTATGTTAAATGTTGGGAAGTGAGTAATTAAAAGAGAGACAAAAGAAATGGTTAGATATGACCAAGGGCATTTTCTAAATTCAGGTTGAGAATAGCAAAGAATTGGTTATACATCAGTTTTAACTAGGGCTTATCATGCTGATGGTACATTGTAAATTTTTTTTATCTGAGTTTCTTTTAGGACATATAAGAATACAATTTAGAGGGGAATAACATTAAAGAATAAAATAGAAGGAATAGATGAGCAAAGTCCTTGTCCTGTAATTTCAAAACCTCTACTATACGGAATCTAAGACACCATGAATTGAAAAACACAGCATTACATACTAATAAGAATGAAAAAAAACTGCCAATTAAACAATGACAGAAAGTTTTTTAAACACTAATTATATTTATTTATTCTTATTAAAAGAGCTCTTTTGGACTTGATTATATGTAGATTTTTATTACACATCATTTTTGTGCATACACCAAAACAAATTGGTTACATTTTTTTCCTACAAATTTTCTACATTCAAAGTCTTTTGGGCTCAGATTCACCAATGTCTGTGCTTTTATATTTTTTCTACATAATGTCATCCTCCATTCCATCAACTGCACTGGTGATGCAGCGTTTCATGAAATAACCCACCAAAGAACCAAAGCCATTGGCACAAGGCTCTGTATTGCCTTGAGATTATGTAGAGTTGGCACACCTTCGACTCGCATTTCAAGAGTGTAGCAAACATGTGACTCACCACTTTCCATACCTCTTCCCCACAACCATTTTGTTCCTATGGTTTAAAAGAGTGCTCTACTGAGAAATTATGATGTGAGAAAGGATATTTACATCATCACAAAATTTCTTCCTACATGATATGTGCTAATTACAAATGGGGAAATAGTTACCATGATGCAGGAACCCGGTGACAGTACCTTCACTAAGTGATCAAAGTTAGCATCAGTAATGAGACAGGTAACTCCTTGATACACTGGAAAGGAATATCTGTGATATTTCTGCCAAAAAAAGAAAAAAAGAAAAAGAAAAGATTAGCTTAAATCTAATCATGAATAAACATCAGAACTAACTCAAATTAAGGTATATTCTACAAAATAATGGGCCTGTAATCTTCAAAAATGTCAAGTCATGAACTACAAGGAAAGACTGAAGAGTTTTTCAGGTTAAAAGAGAGTAAATTTAAACACAGTATGTGATCTTGGTCTGTATCCTGAACCAGAATTACGATTTATTTTGCTATAAAGGACATCAGTGGAACTATTGACAAAATGTAAATATCTTTAGAGTATTTTATCAATGCTAATTGACTTATTTTGATAGCTATATTGTAGTTATATAAGAGAATGACCTTTGAGATATGTGTACACACAAACACACATATATACCAAATTACTTAAAGAAAGATATATATAATTACTTAGAGATAGAATGGTAAAACAAATGTGGTAAAATGTTAACCTTTTTGGAATCAGGACCAAGCTTATATAGGAATTCTTTATACTATTTTTCTAAAAGTCTGAAATAATTTCAAAATAAAATTGTTTTAATGGACCTCCAGCATTTTCTCTGGCATTTTATTTCAAAGAGTTGACACCCATTTTGCTAAGGTTATAAGGCTCTATCATTGCTATTGATATTATTGTGGATTTTCTGGCACAATAAGAAGACATGTTACTGAGAAATAATAATTTAGTTTTTCTTTTTAACCATTAAGGTGACCCAGAGATACAAATGCTAGTAATTAAGGAGTTCTAGAAAAAAAGTTTTTAAATTGGGTTAAATGTGCCCAAACTCAATACAAAACACTGTGAAGTGGCTAAAAGAATACATCATTGGTGGTCCTTGTGTTAGTATAGACTTTCTGAAATTGTGCTAAATGAATACACATGTTAGAAGAATGTTTGGCAACAGCTATACAAGTATTAGCTATTATTATATATTTATATTTATATTATTATATAGTAATCATTATGATTTTATTTCCAAATATTACTACTACTCTCCATTGAAATTACAAGGAAAACCTGGATCATGGATAGATTTTTATTCAGGTTCTTTAGATTGATACATGAAACAAAATATACAAACACTCATTTGTGTGGTTGTATATATTAGTCTGTATGTAGTGCCTACTTTATAAGTTGTTGGGAAGATTAAATAGGTAATACATTTAAGACACTCTACTTGACTGATACATTATTTTGATGAGTATTAACATTAACCAACTTTGATAAATTTTTAAATGGTATAGAAAATGCTGTTTGGAAACAAAATAAGAAAAAAGAAGAGAGAAGGATAGCAATTTAAAGTGGGTAGAAAATTACCCCCTCTAAGTGAGATAATACCCTGATCAACAATATTGCCTATGATATTAATAACAATAGCTAACATTTTTGAGCATGTACTATGTTCTAGGTAACATGATAATCACTTTCTATTTAATCTGATTTTGCCTAGAAGTTAAGTAACTTTCCTAAAGTCACACATTAAATATAAATAACAACCATGAGATTCAAACCCAAGTAGTCCACATCCCATGATCTAAAACAGTGTACTCTGCTCTCTCTACAATGTATGATTCCATAATCCATAGATGCTACTTTGCCAGATTATCTTGCCATATTTCCTTGCTGCTTTCTAATTGTGCTTGAATTTTGGGGGTATTTCTTCTCTAACCATTTATACACTCCTCAAAGACAGAAGAGAAGCTTTCTCTTTCTTTTTTACTTAACCAAAGGGCTTGTTACTAAGGGAAGACCACAGAGCACCTCTGAAAAGACCCCCTTAGGGATTTTGGTAAAGAGCAATGCAAATAACAAGCACCCAAGAGTACTATTTGAAACCTAAGGAACAAAAATATTCTCCAACCTCACTTCTCTTAATCAATACTTTCCATTTAGGGAGCGTTGCCAAGACGGTGGAGTAGGAAGACTCTGAGCTCACCTCCTCCCATGGGCAAACCAAAATTACAGCTATTTACAGAGCAATTATTGATGAGTAAAACTGGAAGACTAGCAGAAAAGATCTTCTACAACTAAAGATATAAAGAAGGAAACACAGTGAGATGGGTAGGATGGATGGAGACAAGGTATATTGTACCCACTTGTATACAAAGTGGGCTACATACAAAAGGTGGAGGATAATTACAATACAGAGATTCTCCCCCAAAATGAGGTGTCTGAGTCCCACAACAAGCTCCCCAGCCTGGGGGCCCTGCACCAGAAAGTTGAGCCCTCAGAAATTTTGGTTTTGAAGGCCTATGGGACTTCCTTTCAGGAGAGCCAGAAGGCTGTGGGAAAGAGAGACTCCACTCTTAAAGTGTGAACACAAAATCTCACACACTCCAGGACCCAGGGCAGAAGCAGTAATTTGAAAGGAGCCTGGGTCAGACCCACCTGCTGATGTTGGAGAGGCTTCTGGAGAGACAGGAGGAGACTGGAGCTCACTCTGGGGACACAGACACTGATGGCAGCCATTTTGGGGAGCTTGTTCTACCATTAGGACACTGGTGCTTGCAAGTGCCACTTTGGAATCTTCCATTTAGATTACTAGCCTTGAGACCCAGCCCAGGCCCCACCCACCAGCCTGTTAGCACCAGTACTAGGACACCTCAGACCAAGCACTAGCCAAGTGGGTAACACAGTGCCACCTACCAGCAAGCCAGCTGCCTTAAGATGCCCTGAGCCCACAGCTACCCAGGACCTGACCTTACCCACCAAAGGGTCCAGGACCCAGTCCCACCCATAAGTGCTCCAGCCCTGGCCCACAGATACCCTGGGCCCCCACAGCCAGCCATTGGAAACCAGCCCCACCCATGAGTGGGCCTGCCTGAGACCTGAAACCATCCTCACCTGCCAGTAGGCAGTCACCAACCCCAGGACCCCCTCTGCCCAGCCCTGCTTATCAGTAAGGGCACAACAGCTCCAGGACACTTGGGCACTTCAGCCAGAGACCACAAGATACAGCTTTGCCCACCAATGGGCCAGCACTAGCCCCAGTACCCTCCTTCACAATCCAGCAGGTGGGCACCAGTCCTGGGATTTCCTGAGCCCCGGTGCTGCTCACCAATGCGTGGACAGCAGCTCCAGAACCACCACAGCACCACAGTCTGCCATGTCAAACCCAGACCACCCACCAGCAGGTTGGTACCAGACCCAGGACCACCTGGGCCCCAGCTATACTCACCAGCAGGCAAACACAGTCTTGTGGACACACTGTGACCCTCAGTCAGACACCCTGGGATTCAGCCCCCCCCCATGATCAGGCCAACACCAGCTCTGGGACACCCAGTGCCCTGCAGTCAGAGGCCTCATGTCCTGGTTCCACCCATCAGGGGCCAGAACTAGCCTCAGGACCCAATGGGCCCTAGCCCCACCCACCAGCAGGCCCACACCAGCTCTGAGCCACCATGGAACCCTCAGCCAGCCACCCCAGGATCCAGCTCCATTCACCGTGGGACCAACACCAGCTTTGAGACATCCTGAAACCTGCAGCCAGTCAAGTCAGGAAACGGCCTGACCCACCAGCAGGCCAAGACTAGATCCAGGACCCTCAGCCCTGCAACTACCTATGCTAGAACCTGGCTCTTCCCACGAGTGAGCCAGCACTAGCCCCAGGGCCCACACATGGCCCTGTTGCCAGACACCTCATGAGCCTGCAGCCTCTGCAGAAAGCACAGCCTGACAACCAACTGGACCATAGTGCCCACACTAGTCAGCCCATCACAACAGATGGAACAACAGAACCCACATTGGGAGCACCCCCATAGCATATAGCTCTGATGACAGATGGGAGTGTGTTACTGAGACACATAGGACATCTACAAAAGCCCACTTATCCAAGGTCAGGAAACATAAACAACCTACCAAATACATAGAAATAAAAACAGCAAATTAGGCAAAATGAGACAACAGAGGAATATGTTTCAAACAAAAGAACAAGATCAAACTCCAGGAGAAGAACTACCTGAAGTGGAGGTAAGCAATCATCCTGATACAGATTAAAGGTAATGGTCAAAAAGATGTTCAAAGAACTCAGGAGACGATTGAATGAACAGAGTAAGAAGTTAGAAGTTTTTAACAAAGAGTTAGAAAATGTAAAGAAGAACCAAACAGAGATGAAGAATACAATAACTGAAATAAAAAATACACTAGAAAGAATCAACAGTAGATTAGATAATGCAGAGAAATGATCAGTGAGCTAGAAGAGAGAGGGGAAATCGCTGGGGCTGAACAGGGGGGGAAAAAAAGAATAAACAGAAATGAAGACAGCTTAAGAGAACTCAGAGATACCATTAAGTGTACTAACATTCACGTTACGGGGGTCCCAGAAGAAGAGAGAGGAAAAGGGGCTGAGAATATAATTGAAGACATAATAGCTGAAAAGTTCCCTAACCTGGGAAAGGTAACACCCATCTAAGTCCAGAAAACACAGAGAGTCCCATACAGTATCAACCCAAAGAGGATCACACCAAGACACATTGTAATTAAAATGGCAAAAATTTAAAAATAAAGAGAATTTTAAAAACAGCAAGGGAAAGCAACAAATTACATACAAGGGAAATCCCATATGGCTGACTCTTCAGCAGAAACTGCAGGCCAGAAGAGAGAGGCATGAGGTATTTAAGATGGTGAAGTCAAAAACCTACAACCAAGAATACTCTACCCAGCAAAGCTTTAATTCAGATTTGTGGATAAAATAAAAGTTTTATCAACAGCAAAAGCTAAAAGAGTTCAGCACCACCAAACCAGCTTTACAAGAAATGTTAAAGGGACTTCTCTAAATGAAGAAGAAAAGGCTACAACTAGAAACATGAAAATTACAAAAGGCAAAAGATCATTGGTAAAGGCAAATATACAGTAAAGGTAGTAAAAGGGTAAAAGACAAAAGTAGTAAAATAATCTATATTCACAAGTGGTTAAGGGATGCACAAAACAAAAAGATGTAATAGATGATGTCAAAAACAGTAAACATGGGGGCATTAAAAATACAGGGTTGCTAAAATGCTTTTGAAATTAAGAAATCAGCAACTTAAAATAACCACACACACATATATAGATTGCTATTTGTAAACCTCATGGCAACCACAAACCAAAAATCTATAATAGATATATACACAAAAAAAACCCAGAAAGGAATGCAAAAAAAAAATCACTAAAGAGAGTCATCAAATTACAAGGGAAAAGAGCCAAAGAAAAAGAAAGGAACAAGAAGGAACTCAAAAAAAAAGCCCCAAAACAGTTAACAAAACGGCTATAAGTACATACTTATCAGTAATCACTTTAAGTGGAATAAATGCTCCAATCAAAAAATACAGAATGGCTAAATGGGTAGAAAAACAAGACTCATACATGTGCTGGCTACAAGAGAATCACTTCAGATGTAAAGACACCCACAGACTAAAAGTACAAGGATGGAGAAATGTATTCCACACAAATAGAAATGAAAAAAAAAAGCCAAGGTAGCAATACTTACATCAGACAAAATAGACTTTAAAACAAGACTGTAGCAAGAGACAAAGAAGGACATTACATAATGATCAAGGGATCAATCCAAGAAGATATAACATTTGTAAACACATATGCACCCAACATAGGAGGACCTAAATATATAAAGCAAATATTAACAGACATAAAGGGAGAAATTGATAGTAACACAATAATATTAGGGCACTTAAACATCCTACTTACATTAATAGACAGATCAACCTACAGAAAATCATTAAGAAATCAAAGCGCTTAAATGACACAATAGAACAGATGGATTAGTAGAAATATACATAACATTCCATCCCAAAGCAGCAGACTACACATTTTTGTTCAATGGGTACAGGGAACATTCTCCAGGATAGATCACATGTTAGGCCACAAAACAAGTCTTGTTAAATTTAAGAAAATTGAAATCATATCAACCATCTTTCCTAACCACAACACTATGAGACTAGAAATCAACTACAAGAAAAAAATGCAAAAACACAAACACTCAGAGCCTAAACAATATGCAACTAAACAACCAATGGATCACTGAAGAAATCAAAATAGAAATTAAAAGATATCTGGAAACAAGTGAAAAAGAAAGCACAACAATCCAAAATCTATGGCACACAGCAAAAACAGATCTCAGAGGGAAGTTTATATTGATACAGGCCCACCTCAGGAAACAAGAAAAATCTCAAACAGCACAGCCTTACACCTAAAGGAACTAGAAAAAGAACAACAAAAAAAAAAAACCCCAAAGTTAGTAGAAGGAAAAAAATCATCAAAATCAGAGCAGAGAAAAATGAAACAGGAACTGAAAAATCAATAGAAAAGATTAATGAAATTGAGTTAATTTTTTGAAAAGATAAGCAAAATTGATAAATATTTAGCTAGACTCATCAAGAGAAAAAGAACAAGGGCCCAAATCAATAAAGTCAGAAATGAAAAAGGAAAAGTTATAGCCAAAACCAAAGATATACAAAGGATCATAAGAGATTACATGACCAATAATATGCCAATAAAATGGCCAACCTAGAAGAAATGAACAAATTCCTAATAACGTACAATGTCCCAAGACTGGACCTGAAGGAAACAGAATATACAAACAGACCAATTACCAGTAATGAAATTAAATCCAGTAATAAAACAACTCCCACAAACAAAAGTCCAGGACCAGATGGCTTCACACGTGAATTCTACCAAACATTTAGAGAAAAGTTAACACCTATTCTTTGCAAATTATTCCAAAAATTGCAGAGAAAGAAACACTTCTAGACTCATTCTATGAGGACAGCATCACTCTGAAGCCAAACCCAAAGACACCACAAAAAGAAAAGTACAGGTCAATATCCTTAATGAACGTAGATGCAAAACTCCTCAACAAAATATTAGCAAACGAAATTCAACAAAATATTGAAGCAATCATACATCATAATCAACTAGAATTTATCCCAGGGATGCAAGGATGGTTCAATATCTGCAAATCAATCAACGTGATGCACCAGATTAACAAATTGAAGAAAAACATCATATGATCATCATAATAAATGCAGGAAAAGCTTTTGGCAAAATTAACATCCATTTGATAAAAATTATTGACAAAGTGGGTATGGAGGCAACATACCTCAACATAAGAAAGGCCATATATGACAAGCCCACAACTAACATCATACTCAATGGAGAAAAGCTGAAAATATCAAGAACAAAATAAGTATGCCCACTCTCGCTACTTTTATTCTACATAGTACTGAAAGCCCTAGCCACAGCAAGCAGACAAGAAAAAGAAATAAAGGGATTCAGATTGGAAAGGAAGAAGTAAAACTGTCACTTTTTGCCAAAGACATGATACTATTCACAGAAAATCCTAAATATACCACCAAAAAAATACTAGAACTCATCAATTCATTTGGTAGAGTTTCAGGTTACAAAATTAATACACAGAAATCTGTTGCATTTCCATACACTAACAGTGAACTATCAGGAAGAGAAATTAAGAAAATAATCCCATTTACAATCACATAAAGAATTAAATACCTAGGAGTAAATCTTACCAGGGAGGTAAAAGACCTGTTCTCAGAAAACTGTAAGACACTGAAGAACAAAGTTGAATACAGCACAAACAGATGGAAAGATATACAGTGTTCATGGACTGAAAGATCTAATGTTGTTAAAATGACTATATTACCCAAGGCAATCTACAGATTCAATGCAATCCCTATCAAAATACCAACGGCATTTTTCACAGAACTAGAAGAAACAATTCTAAAATTTGTATGGAAATGCAAAAGACTCTGAATAGCAAAAGCAATCTTGAGACAGAAGAACAAACTTGGAGGTATCATGTTCCCTGGTTTCAAACTATACTACAAAGACACAGTAATAAAAACAGTAAGGTAATAGCACAAAAACAGCCACATAGATCAATGAAATAGAAATCCATAAATTAACCCACACTTACATGGGCAATTTAATCTAAGACAAAAGAGGCAAGAATATACAATGGGGAAAAGACAGCCTTTTCAATAAATGGTGTTGGGGGACTTCCCTGGTGGCACAGTGGTTAAGAATCTGCCTGCCAATGCAGGGGACACGGGTTTGATCCCTAGTCCAGGAAGATCCCACGTGCCGCAGAGCAACTAAGCCCATACGCCACAACTACTGAGCCTGTGCTCTAGAACCCATGAGCCACAATTACTGAGCCCTCGTGCCACAACTACTGAAGCCCGCATGCCTAGAGCCTGTGCTTCTCAACAAGAGAAGCCACCACAATGAGAAGCACATGCACCACAAGGAAGACTAGTCCCCACTCACCACAACGAAGAGAAACCCCTCACAGAGCAATGAAAACCCAACACAGCCAAAGATAAATAAATAAATTTATAAAAAATAAATGGTGTTGGGAAAACTGGACAGCTAAATGTAAAATAATTAAATTGGACTACTCTCTCACATCATGCACAAAAATTAATTCAAAGTGAATTAAAAATTTAAATGTAAGACTGAAATGATAAAACTTCTAGAAGAAAACGTAGGTTAGCTCTTAGACCTCAGCCTTAGCAATATTTTTTGATATTTCTCCTCAGGCAAGGGAAACAAAAGCAAACTAATGGGACAACATCAAACTAAAAAGCTTTTGCAAAGTGAAAGAAATTATCAACAGAATAAAAAGTTCTCCTACTGAATGGAAAAGATATTTGCAAACAATATATTCAATAAGTGGTTAATATCAAAAATATGCAAAAAACTCATACTACTCAACATCAAAAAAACCCAAATAATCCAATTTAAAAGTTGGCAGAGTATCTGAATAGACATTTTCCCAAAGAAGACATACAGATGGCCAGCAGACACATGAAAATATGCCCAACATCACTAAGCATTAGGGAACTGGTAATCAAAACCACAATCACCTCACGCCCATTAGAATGGCTATTATTGAAAAGACAAATGATAATAAATATTAGCAAGAATTTGAAGAAAAGAGAACTTCCTACACTGTTGTTGTGAAAGTAAGTTGAAGTAGCTGCTATGGAAAACAGTATAGAGATTCCTCAAAAAATTAAGACTAGAACTACTATATGATCTAGCAATTCCACCCTGAATATTCATCTTAAGAAAACAAAAACTCCGATTAAAAAGGATATATTCACCCCTAATGTTCATTGCAGCATTATTTACAATAGGCAAGATTTGGAAGCAACATAAATGCCCATGGATAGAAGAATGGATAAAGAAGATGTATATATATATACCTCAAAATATTGTTCAGCCATTAAAAAGAATGAAATCATGTCATTTGCAACAATGCAGATGGACTTAGATAGTATTATGCCAAGTGAAATAAGTCAGACAGAAAGACCAATACTGTATAATGTCACTTATACGTGGAATCTAAAAAATAAAACCAGTGAATAAACATAACAAAACAGAAACAGAATCATGGATAGAACAAAGATGTGGCTGCCAGAGAGGGGATGCTGTGGGAAGGAGAGAAGTAGGTGAGGGAGATAAAGAGGTACAAACTTCCAGTTGCAAAATAAATGAGACAAGGGTATGGAATGTACAGTGTGAGGAATATAGTCAATAACAATGTAATATCTTTGTATGGTGACAGATGGTAGCTTGACTTATCCTGGTGATCATTTTGAAATGTATAGAATTATCAAGTCATTATATTGTGTCACAGGAACTAACATAGTGTTGTAGATCAATTATACTTCAAAAACAAACAAACAAACTCACAGAAAAAGAGATCAGATGTGTGGTTACCAGAAGTGGGGAGTGGAGGAGGGGGAATTGGATGAAGGCAGTCAAAAGGCACAGACTTCCAGTTATAAGATAAATAAGTACTAGGGATGTAATGTACAACGTGATAAATGGAATTAACAATACTATGTATTATATATGAAAATCATTAAGAGAGTAAATACTAAGATTCCTCATTACAAAGAAAACTATTTTTTTTCTATTTAATTTTGTATCTCTATTAGATGACGGATGCTCACTAAACTTATTGTGATCATCATTTTGTGATGTGTGTAACTCAAATCATTATGCTGTGTATGTCAATCATAACTCAATAAAACTGGAAGAAAAAATACTTTCCATTCATTCAGGGCCAAGCTTTTGAAGGGTGAAGATTGTCTCGATGAAGAGCAAGCCCTCTGGCTACTAATGCTGATATCTAGGAAAATCACGATGCTTGGATTCAATAGTCTGCACTGTAACTCCCTAATAGACACAAGTGAATGACAATGGATACACTCAGTCTTTTCTGAGCCTCTAAAAAAATTCATCCATTGTATTTCTCTTTAATTTCTTTTCTAAGTATCTGACTGCCTATTACTTGAGCCAATAGAATTTTAAATATTCAAGAGGAACAATTAGAGAATAGGCTTAAAATGAAGGGGAAAAGAGGAAAATTAGATTTTTTTTTCATCAACTCATTTACTTTCAGCATTTGAATCAGTTTGATAGCTGGAACAAGATTTCTGGGTGGATAGCTTTCATTAAAACATACAGTGTATTTTAACAATGTTGTACATTCACAAATAACCACTATTTTTATCCTAACATTTCTCAGCAGAGGGAAATCATGTTCTTGGATTGCCAAACCCAGAAGAAAACAGAACAAAAGGAAAATATACTATGTGGGGTGTCTTCTTTCAGCTTTTCTAATCTGGAACAGACTTAGCCATTTAAGAAAATTACTTGGAGTGCAAAAGATACTTCAAGAAGAAGCAGACAGATATACACTGATTCTCCTTGACATTATAGCAGTCAAAATTGATTAATCTTTCTCTCACTTAGAAGGAAAATATTGCTAAGGGAACAGCCTTTCTTCATCTGGCTTAGAGTAAACATTTGCCACTTAGTATTCAGGCAATAGACACTAACATACCTTTGATAAATTATGGTAAGCTAACAGGGAAAGAGCAGTGTCATGAAGGTGCAAGACCCCAGCAGTCAAGCAGGCAGTAGAGGGGAAATGGATAACCATCATCTGCAGGCCTTGAAGGCAAAATTCCAGCATCCTTGCAATTGCTGCCATGCTGCCTCCCTCCCTCCACCTTTGGCCTAGCTCTCCAAATTCAGCCTTGTTGGGGTTGTCCATTCAATCATTCATTCCACAAATATTTATTGAGAACTTACCATGTGGTTGTACTATTTTCCATGTTAAGAATATAATGGTGGCCAACATATATATGGTATCTGTCCACAATTGTCTACAGCTCAGAGGAACACAAGAATAAATGAGCAAGGAATTACCCAGTGGTGTGATAAGTACAGGGGAAATTCAAGGTGCTATAAAAAGGGCATCTAATGCAGACTCAGATCAAAACAAGTTTCCTGGAGGAAGTGATCTCCCGACAGAGAAAAGGAGAATGAAAAAGAGTTAGACAAATGAAGAAGAAATGGAAAGGCAATCTAGAAAGGGAACAGTATGTGCAAAGGATCTTAGAAAGGCATGTTCAAGGAACTTGCAGTTTCAGTTTGGCTGTGCCTCAAACGTAAGAAAAATGGAAGCAAAAGATGAAGTGATTCGGGCAGATGAGTTCTACCCAGTCAAGATCATCTAGGTTATACTCAAGTAAAAGGAAAATGCCCCAAATATTTGTGATTTGGTATAATAACTGTTACCTCTCACACACAATACATACCCAGTGTAAATTGGAGGCAAGCTTGTAGCGGTGGAATGTACACAGCCATTGAGGGATCTAAAAGGATGGATCTACGCCATCTAGTAGCTGCAACACCAGGAAATCTGGCTTTCTTAGTCACCACAGCAGGAAAAGAGACATCTGGATGTCCTTTGTATATTTCATTCTAGAAGTGACATACATCATTTATACCCACAACCTATTAGCTAACTCTAGTTACATGTTCTTCCTCCCCAACAACTGCAAGGACCTCAAAAATGTAGGGGAGCAGATGAAATGTTTAATATGTACTACAGGCTCTTCGTGTAGACATGATATAGATGGCATTTGTAAGCCATGTTTAAGTAGCTTGTGCTTTATTCTGAGGGCAATGAGGAGCCAATGAAGAATTTTAAGCAAAATAATTAAAGGACCATGTTTTTATTTCTTTTTGTAGCACTGCAGTGTTTTCTGTCCTCTCCTCACTTCTAATGGATAGGGATTTAATTGGATTGGATTCTACTGTCAGAGTAGAAGTCATGGAACGATGCAGTTACAGAATGAGAGATGGTTAAAATCAACAGGAAAATGATTGATTACTTCCCCATCCCTCAATTAAAAACATGTATTTCTTTTAACCCCTCCTAGAGTAAATGCCCCAATAAAAAACTGAGTTCCTACTTAGGATGTATCAGCCTTGGGGAAGATGAGTTTGTCTGGGATGGGCACAGACATGCTTTGGTAAACAGAGCTAAAAGAATGGGGCCTCGTGAGCCCTGAGCTCTGAACATGAGGCGAAACTACTGTTATCAGCAGGGTCATTCATTCTCTCTAGACATCAGCTTCAGTCGACATTCAGCGCCATCAGGTCACAGTTAAAGAAGGCCTTTTAGCATAGCATCCAGAGTCAGTCACAGCCCCCTCAGGGGTGGATTCTTGCGTGTGGGATAAAGAGTAAGGCGAGTAGATGGACATTTAATGTCATTTTTCTTTACATAGCCAATAAAATTGCTTTTCTAGTTTTTCCCAGTGACTGATATTAAGAAATATTTGTATGATGTGGGAGAGTTGAAACAGATTACAGCAGGTCTTTGCCTCCTCTTGTCCAGTGGTCAGTACCTAGAAGATTATTGGAAGCACCTCAGAAAGATTTTTTAAAATACAGGGGTCTCAGCCTTGTACTCAATTTGCTGAATCAAACTCCTAGAGTTGGACCTGTGAAGGTTTTTTTTTTTTTTCAAAAATTTGCCAGGCTTGGAACATGTTGCTCTATTTAATGTGGGAGCAATCTGCCATGAAATTATTTTCTATCTAAAGAGCTAGTCATTTAGACATTTGAAGTTCTACTCATTATTTAAATGTGGGTGTCTCAACTCATCAGTCTCAAAAAAGTCTTCAAAGAACCAGCGAGAGACCTTATCTTCCTACTGCTGAATTTCTGTGCCACATTGCACATTGGAAGGCACTCAGCAGACAGCTCAAAAATACAGAACAGAAAGAGGTAAAATCAAATTGAATCAGTATTCTGTATAGAGATGAGTCTGCAGATGAATATCATAGGGAAAGAAACAGCATTCCTCCTGAGGGCACACAACAATTTTTATGTTCAGGCTGCTTTCTTTTTGTAGACAGTGTTACCAGCTTCACCAAGCTAAACCTACCATGTTTGACAGGTAGAGTCTTAATGTGATTGACTCAAGAAGACTCACTTTCTAGACATATTTTTCTCAGCACTCACAGAGAAGTTTTGGAGGGAGCATTTTTATTTTTCGTGTTGCAAGTTGGCCAACAGGGTAAAATTGTGTGTCGTTGTTGCATCAAGATGAAAAATAGTTGTTATTTCTTTTATTCCTAAATATGTGTGTCCTTTATCCTCATTCTAGATGTCAAAAGTTATATTTGCCTTTTACATGTATTTTTTTGTTTTGCATTTTATCCAGGTTTAAATGTTTTCAGTAACTTTATGTCAACACAGAAACCCTATTTTGGAATTGGATCTCACTTTGCAGAAGGAAAGTATGAAGAATTCTTTTTCAATTGAGAACCAAGCAAGTAGCTATTAAAAGTGTAATAACATTGAAGTTTCCTATTATAAAATTTTATTATTTTTTCCAATTACAAAGATAATATATGCTCAATGCTGAAAAACTTAGGAAACATCAAATTATAAAGGATGAACTTTAAATTACTTCTGGGTCCACTATGGCTTATTGGTTCACAACTCCATTTCAGTCCCTTGTGGATGTCCTCAGCATTTTGAAGGATGGAGAGCTGGGGGCTCATTGAGCTCAGTGTCCCCGTATGTCCTCGCTCCACCAAACAGATGACCCACACAGATTTGGAAGATGGAAAGAGGTTGTGTCTGCATTTTTTAAAATTGAAGTGTAGTTGACTTACAATATTAAATTAGCTTCAGGTGCACAAACTAGTGATTCAGTATTTTAGATTACACACCATACAAAGTTATATAATATGATTGACTCTATTCCCTGTGCTGCACATTACATCTCTGTGACTTATTTTCTAATTGGTAATTTGTACCTCTCAATCGCCTTCACCTATTTCATCTACCTCCCCCCATCCTCCCCTCTAACAACCACTAGTTTGTTTTCTGTATCTGTGAGTCTGTTTCTGTTTTATTATATTTGTTCATTTGTTCTGTACTTCTGATTTTTGCTGTTAGGCACAGTCCTGCTGGCATTAATTTTTCCTCCACAGTGGTAACAGAGATAACAGTGTCTACTCCCTGAATTAGTGGCTGCACTGTTTCACTGGTGTGGATCTCAGCTGAGTTTACCTGATGCTCAAGCCAACGATTATGGCAGCAGCTTCCAAATCATGACAGAGGAATCAGCCAACTTGGCAGGTCTGGAAGTCATTTCTCGAAGCTCAGTCAAGAACCTGTTCTTTAGCCTTTCCGGTGATTTTGTAAGCACATAATTCTCTTATTAACTTCCTTTCTAGGATATCTTTTGTTACCCAAATTGAACCCAAATTGTTTTAGTGATGATCCCATAAACCAGAGGCAATTGCTATTAACTTTTGATTGTCTTTCTTTATAGTTATATCAGTATATATGTGCATATGTATAGTTTTTTTAATGGAATGGTATAGCATATACTGTTTTTTAGCCTGAATCTTCCCTTAACTATAGACCATAAACATTTTTCCTAATCAATATACTCACTTCTATGACACAATTTTAATAGCTAAATGTAGTTACTTTGTATACCTATACCACAGTTTATTTAACCAATCTCATATTTTTGGACCACTATGTTTATACCCAACTTTCAGTATGATAAAACACTGATGAATATTCTTAGTATTCATGAAGATGATAACATCTTTCTCCAACAAGTAAGTCAGAGCTTCCTACAGATAATTCAGAAACCATTGAAAACACCTAAGAGACTTTTAAAATAGGCTTTCTCTTATATTTGATATTTGAAAAAATCTGTAAGAAATTTGAAAATATCTTACAGAAAAGTTGTAAGGTGTACGTAGGCCACTTAATCACTGAATATCTTGACCTGTAGGCCTCCCACTGAGTACATTAGTCATTGATAATGTTTAAATGGCCCGTTTAAGTCCCATGCTTTGGAGACCTAACTATTCTTCCAGAAGATAGCATTGAAAGTACCATGTTACACTCTGTGTGATCTCTGCTAATGGCACTTTGGAATTGTATTAGTTAAGTCATTTTAGACATAACATTTATCACTGTGGATCCAATTGTCAGGTATTGAGTTATCAGTTCTTTGAAGAAATAAATTTTGAGGAGGTATGGGAGGAAGGAATACATTTTATAAAACATTACAATGAAGCTCATGACTGACCTTTGAATAGTAGGAGTTTTAAGTAAGCTGTTAAAAATCTGTAAGGGACCGTTAAGAAAATTATCAGACTGTAAGAGAGATGTGTGAGCTCGCCAAACAAGGATTTCAGTGTAGATTTTGTCTTTATCAAATGAAGTTGAAGGAACAAGTTATAATTAAAGTTTGAATGGAAGAGCCTGAAATTGTTGTTCCACATCTGGTTGTTGCTGTTTACATTCCTTTATTGAGCCTACATCTTCATAAGCTTTTTGACAAGTATATGTTGAACACTTCTGTTTCATGGTCAAGACAGAATCAGAGGCCATGCATACTGACAACTGATTTGTCTGTTTTCTTCTGTCTTTTTCCATGACTGTATCTACTGCCTCTTCTTGACTTACAAGCAAAACCTAGAAAAGCTACAAAAATAAGTGTTTTGTGGTTTATCTAGGAATAATACAGAAGATATTGTTGTTATTTTTGGTGAAGAAAATCAATTTTGTATAGTTTATTTTAACCTAAATAAAATGTGAATTTTGTTTTTAAAAAAAGATAATAACATCTTTGATTTCCTTCAAAATTTTTCTAGGCATGGTAGTGCTGAACAAAAGTGTACAGCATGTTAAGTCTGTTATATATTACCAATGTTTCCTTTAAAAATTAACAAGTTTTACTCACACTAGCTGAACAGGTACAAATTTCCTTAGCTGGAAAAGATAAGGCTAAACAGCTATATGAACAATATGGTTCAATCATTCAAATATAAACTACATATGGATAAAATAACTGTAAGGAAATACCTGAAAAAGTAACAGTGATTTTATCAATGTTGCAGGTTTATAGATGATCTTAAGTGTTTTTTTCTATTTCCTAATGGTTCTGTAATATCACTTTTATAATTTAAAGTGCATGTAATACTTATAATAAAGCAAGTAAGTTAGCCTTCTTTAATTGTGTGTCTTTTAGCCTAGCTAGAGGTTGGTCAATTTTGTTTATCTTTTCAAAAATATCCAGCTCTTGGTTTTATTGTTCTTTTCTATTGTTTTTTTTAATCTCATTTTATTTATTTCCTCTCTGATCTTTATTATTTCCATCCTTCGGCTGACTTTGGGTTTTGTTTGTCGTTCTTTTTCTAATTCTTCTAGGTGGTAGCTTAGGTTGTTTCTTTGAGATTTTTCTTGTTTCTTGAGGAAGGCCTGTGTCTCTATGAACTTCCCTCTTAGAACTGCTTTTGCTGCATCCCATAGGTTTTTTAAGATTGTGTTTTAATTTTCGTTTGTCTCAAGGTATTTTCTGATTTCTTCTTTGAGTTCATTGTTGAGCCATTGGTTTTTCAGTAGCATGATTTTTAGTCTCCATGTGTTTGTTGTTTTCCCTTTTCTTTTTCTGTAGTTGATTTCTAGTTTCATATCCTTGTGGGCAAAAAAGATGTTTGAAATAATTTCTATCCTCTTAAATTTGTTGAGGCTTATTTTGTGATCTCGTATTTGGTCTATCCTAGAGAACATTCTATGTGCGGTTGAAAAGAAAGGGTTTTTTATTTGAGTTAGTGTCCTGTAGATATCAATTGAGTCCAACTGGTCTTTAGGACTTCTGTTGCCTTATTGATTTTCTGTCTGGATGATCTGTCCATTGAGGTCAGTGGGATGTTAAAGCCCCCTACTATTATTGTGTTACTGTCAATTTCTTCATTAATGTCTGTTAGTATTTGTTTTATATATTTTAGGTTCTTCTATCAATATATTGGGTACATATATGTTAGTGAATGTAATATCATCTTCTTATATTGATCCCTTTATCATTATATAATGCTTTTCATTGTCTTTCTTTTTTTTTTTAGTTTTTTAAATTTGTCTTTATTACATTAGAAAATAACTATGCACCATCAAAAAAGTTAGAAAAGAGTTTTACAAAAAGGTGGAAACAAAAATTGCCTATATCCTATCAGAGTTCTCCAGAGAAACAGAACCAGCAAGATATATGCAAACATACAAATTAAGAGATTGATTTAAGGAATTGGCTCACGCAATTGTAGAGGCTGGCAAGCCTGACATCCAGAGGCTGAATTCCTTCTTCTCCGGGAAACCTCATTTATTTCCCTCATCCCTTCAACTGATTGGATGTGGCCCACCTATGTTTTAGAGAGAAGTCTCTTTTATTTATTTATTTATTTATTTATTTAATCAGTCATCAGTTTTATACACATCAGTGTATACATGTCAATCCCAATCGCCCAATTCAGCACACCACCATCCCCACCCCACTGCGGTTTTCCCCCCTTGGGGTCCATATGTTTGTTCTCTACATCTGTGTCTCAACTTCTGCCCTGCAAACCGGTTCATCTATACCATTTTTCTAGGTTCCACTTACATGCATTAATATACGATATTTGCTTTTCTCTTTCTGACTTACTTCACTCTGTTTGACAGTCTCTAGATCCATCCACATCTCAACAAATGACTCAATTTCATTCCTTTTTATGGCTGAGTAATATTCCATTGTATATATGTACCACAACTTCTTTATCCATTCGTCTGTTGATGGGCATTTAGGTTGCTTCTATGACCTGGCTATTGTAAATAGTGCTGCAATGAATATTCGGGTGCATGTGTCTTTTTGATTACGGTTTTCTCTGGGTATATGCCCAGTAGTGGGATTGCTGGATCATATGGTAATTCTATTTTTAGTTTTTTAAGGAACTTCCATATTGTTCTCCATAGTGGCTGTATCAATTTACATTCTCACCAACAGTGCAAGAGGGTTCCCTTTTCTTCACACCCTCTCCAGCATTTGTTGTTTGTAGATTTTCTGATGATACCCATTCTAACTGGTGTGAGGTGATAGCTCATTGTAGTTTTGAATTGCATTTCTCTAATAATTAGTGATGTTGAGAAGCTTTTCATGTGCTTCTTGGCCATCTGTATGTCTTCTTTGGAGAAATGTCTATTTAGGTCTTCTGCCCATTTTTGGATTGGGGTGTTTGTTTCTTTAATATTGAGCTGAATGAGCTGTTTATATATTTTGGAGATGAATCCTTTGTCCATTGATTTGTTTGCAAATATTTTCTCCCATTCTGAGGGTTGTCTTTTTCTCTTGTTTATGGTTTCCTTTGCTGTGCAAAAGCTTTTAAGTTTCATTAGGTCTCATTTGTTTATTTTTGTTTTTATTTCCATCACTCTAGGAGGTGGATCAAAAAAGATCTTGCTGTGATTTATGTCATAGAGTGTTCTTCCTATGTTTTCCTCTGAGAGTTTTATAGTGTCCGGTCTTACATTTAGGTCTCAAATCCATTTTGAGTTTATTTTTGTGTATGGTGTTAGGGAGTGTTCTACTTTCATTCTTTTACATGTAGCTGTCCAGTTTTCCCAGCACCATTTATTGAAAAGACTGTCTTTTCTCCATTGTATACCTTTGCCTCCTTTATCATAGATTAGTTGACCATATGTGCATGGGTTTATCTCTGGGCTTTCTATCTTGTTCCATTGATCTATATTTCTGTTTTGGTGCCAGTACCATATTGTCTTGATTACTGTAGCTTTGTGGTATAGTCTGAAGTCAAGGAGTCTGATTCCTCCAGCTCCGTTTTTTTCCATCAAGACTGCTTTGGCTATTCGGGGTCTTTTGTGTCTCCATACAAATTTTGAGATGATTTGTTCTAGTTCCGTAAAAAATGCCATTGGTAATTTGATAGGGATTGCATTGACTCTGTAGATTGCTTTGGGTAGTATAGTCATTTTCACAATGTTGATTCTTCCAATCCAAGAACATGGTTTATCTCTGCATCTGTTGGTATCATCTTTAATTTCTTTCATCAGTGTCTTATAGTTTTCTGCATACAGGTCTTTTGTCTCCCTAGGTAGGTTTATTCCTAGGTATTTTATTCTTTTTGTTGCAATGGTAAATGGGAGTGTTTCCATAATTTCTCTTTCAGATTTTTCATCATTAGTGTATAGGAATGCAAGAGATTTCTGTGCATTAATTTTGTATCCTGCAACTTTACCAAATTCATTAATTAGCTCTAGCAGTTTTCTGGTGGCAGTTTTAGGATTCTCTTTGTATAGTATCATGTCATCTGCAAACAGTGACAGTTTTACTTCTTCTTTTCCAATTTGTATTCCTTTTATTTCTTTTTCTTCTCTGATTGCCATGGCTAGGACTTCCAGAACTATGTTGAATAATAGTGGTGAGAGTGGACATCCTTGTCTCATTCCTGATCTTAGAGGAAATGCTTTCAGTTTTTCACTGTTGAGAATGATGTTTGCTGTGGGTTTGTCATATATGGCCTTTATTATGTTGAGGTAGGTTCCCTCTATGCCCACTTTCTGGAGAGTTTTTATCATAAATGGGGGTTGAATTTTGTCAAAAGCTTTTTCTGCATCTATTGAGATGATCATTTTTTTTATTCTTCAATTTGTTAATATGGTGTATCACATTGATTGATTTGCATATATTGAAGAATCCTTGCATCCCTGGGATAAATCCCACTTGATAGTGGTGTATGATCCTTTTAATGTGCTGTTGGATTCTGTTTGCTAGTATTTTGTTGAGGATTTTTGCATCTATATTCATCAGGGATATTGGTCTGTAATTTTCTTTTTTTGTAATGTCTTTACCTGGTTTTGGAATCAGGGTGATGGTGGCCTCATAGAATGAGTTTGGGAGTGTTCCTTCGTCTGCAATTGTTTGGAAGAGTTTGAGAAGGATGGGTGTTAGCTCTTCTCTAAATGTTTGATAGAATTCACCTGTGAAGCCATCTGGTCCTGGACTTCTGTTTGTTGGTAGATTTTTAATCACAGTTTCAATTTCATGACTTGTGATTGGTCTGTTCATATTTTCTGTTTCTTCCTGGTTCAGTCTTGGAAGGTTATACCTTTCTAAGAATTTGTCCATTTCTTCCAGGTTGTCCATTTTATTGGCATAAAGTTGCTTGTAGTAGTCTCTTAAGATGCTTTGTATTTCTGCAGTGTCTGTTGTAACTTCTCCTTTTTCTTTTATGAATTTATTGATTTGAGTCCTCTCCCTCTTTTTCTTGATGAGTCTGGCTAATGGCTTATCAATTTTGTTTATCTTCTCAAAGAACCAGCTTTTAGTTTTATTGATCTTTGCTATTGTTTTCTTTGTTTCTATTTCATTTATTTCTGCTCTGATCTTTATGATTTCTTTCCTTCTGCTAATTTTGGGTTTTGTTTGTTCTTCTTTCTCTAGTTCCTTTAGGTGTAAGGTTAGATTGTTTACTTGAGATTTTTCTTGTTTCTGTAGGTAGGCTTGTATAGCTATAAACTTCCCTCTTAGAACTGCTTTTGCTGCATGCCATAGGTTTTGGATGATCGTGTTTTCGTTCTCATTTGTGTCTAGGTATTTTTTGATTTCCTCTTTGATTTCTTCAGTGATCTCTTGGTTATTTAGTAACGTATTGTTTAGCCTCCATGTGTTTGTGCTTTTCACGTTTTTTCCCCTGTAATTCATTTCTAATCTCATAGCGTTGTGGTCAGAAAAAATGCTTGATATGATTTCAATTTTCTTAAATTTACTGAGGCTTGATTTGTGACCCAAGATGTGATCTATCCTGGAGAATGTTCCGTGCGCACTTGAGAAGAATGTGTAATCTGCTGTTTTTGGATGGAATGTCCTATAAATATCAATTAAATCTATCTGGTCTATTGTGTCATTTAAAGCTTCTGTTTCCTTATTTATTTTCATTTTGGATGATCTGTCCTTTGGTGTAAGTGAGGTGTTAAATTCCCCCACTATTATTGTGTTACTGTCAATTTCCTCTTTTATAGCTGTTAGCAGTTGCCTTATGTATTGAGGTGCTACTATGTCGGGTGCATATATATTTATAATTGTTATATCTTCTTCTTGAATTGATCCCTTGATCATTATGTAGTGTCCTTCCTTGTCTCTTGTAACATTCTTTATTTTAAAGTCTATTTTATCTGACATGAGTATAGCTACTCCAGCTTTCTTTTGATTTCCTTTTGCATGGAATGTCTTTCTCCATCCCCTCACTCTCAGTCTGTATGTGTCCCTAGGTCTGAAGTGGGTCTCTTGTAGACAGCATATATATGGGTCTTGTTTTTGTATCCACTCAGCAAGCCTGTGTCTTTTGGTTGGAGCATTTAATCCATTCACGTTTAAGGTAATTTTCAATATGTATGTTCCTATGACCATTTTCTTAATTGTTTTGGGTTTGTTTTTGTAGGCCGTTTTCGTCTCTTGTGTTTCCCACTTAGAGAAGTTCCTTTAGCATTTGTTGTAGAGCTGGTTTGGTGGTGCTGAATTCTCTTAGCTTTTGCTTGTCTGTAAAGCTTTTGATTTCTCCATCATATCTAAATGAGATCCTTGCTTGATAGAGTAATCTTGGTTGTAGGTTCTTCCCTTTCCTCACTTTAAGTATGTCATTCCTCTCCCTTCTGGCTTGTAAAGTTTCTGCTGAGAAATCAGCTGTTAACCTTATGGGAATTCCCTTGTATGTTATTTGTCGTTTTTCCCTTGCTGCTTTCAATAATTTTTCTTTGTCTTTAATTTTTGCCAATTTGATTACTATGTGTCTCGGCATGTTTCTCCTTGGGTTTATCCTGTATGGGACTTTCTGCACTTCCTGGACTTGAGTGGCTATTTCCTTTCCCATGTTAGGGAAGTTTTCGAGTATAATCTCTTCAAATATTTTCTCTGGTGCTTTCTCTCTCTCTTCTTCTGGGACCCCTATAATGCGAATGTTGTTGTGTTTAATATTGTCCCAGAGGTCTCTTAGGCTGTCTTCATTTCTTTTCATTCTTTTTTTCTTTAGTGTGTTCCACAGCAGTGAATTCCACCATTCTGTCTTCCAGGTCACTTATCCGTTCTTCTGCCTCTGTTATTCTGCTATTGATTCCTTGTAGTGTAGTTTTCATTTCAGTTATTGTATTGGTCATCTCTGTTTGTTTGTTCTTTAATTCTTCTAGGTCTTTGTTAAACATTTCTTACATCTTTTCAATCTTTGCCTCCATTCTTATTCCTAGGTCCTGGATCATCTTCACTATCATTATTCTGAATTCTTTTACTGGAAGGTTGCCTATCTCCACTTCATTTAGTTGTTTCTCTGGGGTTTTATTTTGTTCCTTCATCTGGTATATAGCCCTCTGCCTTTTCATCTTGTCTATCTTTCTGTGAATGTGGTTTCTGTTCCACAGGCTGCAGGATTGTAGTTTTTCTTGCTTCTGCTGTCTTCCCTCTGGTGGTTGAGGCTATCTAAGAGGCTTGATGGGAGGCTCTGGTGGTGGGTAGAACTGACTGTTGCTGTGGTGGTCAGAGCTCAGTTAAACTTTAATGCACTTGACTGTTGATGGGTGGGGCTGGGTTCCCTCCCTTTTGGTTGTTTTGCCTGAGGCAACCCAACACTGGAGCCTACCTGGGCTCTTTGGTGGGACTAATGACAGACTCTGGGAAGGCTCAAGCCAAGGAGTACTTCCCAGAACTTCTGCTGCCAGTGTCCTTGTACCCACGGTGAAACAGAGCCAACCCCCACCTCTGCAGGAGACCTTCCAACACTAGCAGGTAGGTCTGGTTCAGTCTCCCCCAGGGTCACTGCTCCTTCCCCTGGGTCCCGATGTGCACACTATTTTGTGTGCGCCCTCCAAGAGTGAGGTCTCTGTTTCCCCCAGTCCTGTCAAAGTCCTGCAATCAATTCCCACTAGGCTTCAAAGTCTGATTCTCTATGAATTCCTCCTCCTGTTGCCGGACCCCCATGTTGGGAAGCCTGACATGGGGCTCAGAACCTTCACTCCAGTGGGTGGACTTCTGTGGTATAAGTGTTCACCAGTCTGTGAGTCACCCACCCACCAGTTATGGGATTTAATTTTACTCTGATTGCCCCCCTCCTACCATCTCATTGTGGCTTCTCCTTTGTCTTTGGATGGGGGGTATCTTTTTTGGTGAGTTCCAGTGCCTTCCTGTCGATGATTGTCCAGCAGCTAGTTGTGATTCTGGTGTTCTCGCAAGAGGGAGTGAGAGCACTACCTTCTACTCTGCCATCTTGGTTCCTCTCTACTCTTCAATTTTTAAAAAATGAAAAGAAAAGAATCTTACCTTACCTTACATTATCATTACATTACCTTACCTTAACCATCAGACAGAGAGGAAGGATATGGACTCTGATTCATTTCTTATTTTCTTGAGATTCTCTGTAGTCATTTTTAAACAAGCAAATGTAACATACACTCAGTTTAGAACATACCAGCCTTATTCTGACAAAACAACCCATTATCTTCTTCTGCTTTTTACCCTTGAGCACATTGCAAAATCAACACAAGCTGATATAATGAGGGAAGAGAAAGGAATAGGAAAATTTGAATGAACTGTGTGATTTAAATTTAATGAAAGCATGGCTTATGTTTTGAACCTTGATTCTTTGTGGTTCCCCCAAATCTTGTTTGTATACAGAACTCTTGGTTGCTACTATGTGTTGTGGAGCTGCTACATGGTTGCACTTCAATAGTAAGTATGTGAGCCCATGAACAAACAACAATACTTTGTGAATCTACCTTTACTAATAGAAAATATCATGTCAGTACTGTTTTTCCAGTACAAGAATACCCAAAGCTGGTACATACAGAACTACATTGTCAAAGATCATAAAAACAATTATTTTAAAATTATTTTTGTCATTAAAAAAAATAATCTGGTCAGTGTTCTCTGGAAATAAAGTGCATTACATTAATGATAAACGCAGGCTTCAAAGTTTAACTCCTTTTTCTAACTGCTCCCTCCCCCCAGAAAAGAGGGAAATAAATTTTTCTAGCTTGTAATTAATCTAGCCTGAAGGAAAGTACTTTCTTTGAATGTTAAGAATGAAGACAGTGGGAAAAGGAAGGGAAAAGACCCTAAGTCTCTCAGAAACTTCATAAAGAATAATTCTACAGCTGAGGGATTTGGGCCTCTTCTTTGTGAATAAGCCTCTGACACTCTGCTTATGTATTGAGTTCCTAAGTGTGTTTGCTGCAGGTGGGTTCTTTTAAAAAAAGAAGCAGAAAAATCTAAAATGAAAAACTAGATTTAGAATAGTTGAAAAAAGGAAGAAAAAGATTCCATAAATGTGGACTAACTCTTATCTTCTTAAGGTACATGGTTTACTGCCAAATTCACTATATTATTACAGACAAATTTAATTTGTTTTATTGAAAATCAGAATTGAATGCGTTCAGATAATATTCTTTAAACTTCTTTGTTCACTCCATTCACTTTCAATTGTTTGAATTGTTAACCATGACAGGTGGAGGACATGCACTACTTTTACTTTCTCTTTGGATTAGAGGTAATCTGAAGTTACTTGATAGCCTCAGTAAATAGCATTGCTATTTACAAGTAACATTGCTAAATATTGTCAGATCTCAAATATTGCTAAAAGCAAATATTTTACACAGATAAGGTTCATTTAGAGTAATCTTAAATCTCATTTTTAAAAAACATGCTAAGAAACATATTTGCTATTATATAATTTATTTGCAATACATAGATGCCTTTAGTGATCAATCTTATTTGGGTTTTAAAAAACCATAACATTTTCAAAGGACCTTAGTTGGTGTAGGTTTAAAGATATACAAAGGAAGTAAGGACCAAGAGATTGTATCTTAGCAACTACTCAGCCAGGCAGCTGGAACTATAGCTTATTCAAGAAACATAATATCTTTGGAGGACTTAACAGCAGCTGGTATGCCCAACAACAATACCTGCAGAAATCTGTGCAGTAGTAAATTTCTGTTGCTTTCTATGAAGAGGACCCCATCCCGACTGTGACTTGCTGATCTTAATCTCTGCTTCTATCATTTCTATGTCCCCCAACGCTAGTCTCTTCACTTGTCCTCTCTCCACCTCAGGATGTCCATCATAAGGTTTCTCTGAAGCCTCAATGGGTCTCTTGGTTTCTGCTCTCTTTTTAAAATTTTCTTCCATAAATTGCAAAGAGAGATCTACTTGGCAAGCTAGTCATCACCCAACATTGACCACCCTTACTGGGCAGAGTTCAGTAGCAGGCTACTACATGGGCTAATAGCCAGGGCTTTAGCTCTCTATCTTGGTTCAAGGAGTCACGTGACTTCAACTAAGTCAACTGACCCGTAAGAGCAGGAGTCACGTGATAAAAAGCATCATGGTCTGATGAGCATAGAAACACTTCCAGCTGTTTTTTTTTTTTTTTTTTTTTTTAATGAGACTATGGACATGTGATTTTTTCTCAGAAGATGACCCTGGGCATGATGGACATCCAGGGATGCCTGGTCTCCTCTTCCATGTATGCCTTCTTTTAAAAAATCAATATTGACATTTAAAAATTTCTGAAACAACAATGCTGGTTTCTTCCTACAACACAAAAGTTATGATTAGATTACCTAATTATTTTTAGGATTTTCTTGTTTGCCACATAGACTTAATTCTCTATAATTTTGATGTGGATTTCATATTTACTCCAAAAATAACTCTTGTCTCATTTCTTAATACCCAGCATCTTGCAGAGTGCCTAGCATATAGAAGGTGCTAAATAGAGGTTAATAAAATCAAACCCATAAAACAAATCAATAATGACAGAAATATTTGGATTAATTTTAGTAAGGAGGGCCTCAGCTTCAGGTTTGAAATGTGAGAAAACCTGTTTGGCAGGAGCAGGAGTACTGGGCATATTTATTGGGCAGGTGTACTGTTAACAGGGAGACAAGAACATTTCCTTATAGGCTGTAAACTTGTTCAGGATTCCAGGAATGGGGGAAGCAAAGAGAGAAGGAATATAGTAGAGGCCCCACCAAAAGATGAATAAAGTGGGCATCCAGGACCTTTAATGCACAGATTACCCTGTTAGACAGCAGCAGACATCGTCCTAGCTTAATGTAAGATGAAACACAGTCAACTGCTCCACACGAACATATTCAGGATGCATTCTTACAAATGTAGTTTCTGTAAATGTTATAAATGCATACATATTTCCAATAGCCTTTCAGCAAATGACATTGTGTCTTGTGGCATTTCATATGGAGAGTCCATTAAATTGGCATTATTGGTCATCCAATCTCCCAAAATTAATATTATGTGAAATAAAACACAAAGCCAATATTAAAAATATATTATAAAGTCGTTATTACAACACACAGAGAATACGTGAATATGTAAATAAAATTGGATGTTTATAGCAACCTGGTCATAGGTAAATTCAATAAATTGTTCTGTAACAATGTCCTGATCACGCACAAGCATAAAGTCAGAGTTGTCTGCATTTTCTAGCCATTAGAATTTATAAGATTTATACACACAAACATCTTATTGGTTCTATTAGGATTGGTTTATTGTTGTCTAATCATTTTTTAGTTATTCCTTTTCCCGGGTTTGACATATTAAGTGTTCTGTGAGATGTATGCTTTTTCTTGAAAACCGATTCTTATGAATTGAAGTAGCTGGGTTTCTTTACGTTTGTTCTGTTTACTAAGGTACCTGGCACAAAAGTGCACTAAAACCTAGAGCGGTAGCTTTTTGTAAATGCTCATGAATTTGTATTGTTAATATAATTGTCAACCCACTTATAATTTGTGTGATACTGTATGTATGTAGAGATTGAGTTGCCAGTTAAAAAAAAAAAAGTAGCCTCAAAAAAATGCATACATGAGAGCTATTTGTTCTGTGTGTGTGTATACATACACATGCAGATATATAGATAAAGACAGATGATATATAGATAAATAGAGAATATTGGTTCTATTTCTTTGGAGAATCCTGACTAATACAGGTAATAAATATGGATAGTAAGGTCAAGGAAGTCTCTGAAAAATTACGCTAGGTTATTACCTTAAATAAAAGTTTGCCTTTATGGGCTGGCAACCGCGAAGTACTTGGGAGAGTTGGGCTGAGGTCAGGTGGATGTAATGTTAAGGTTTGTGGTGCTTTTGAGGCAGGAAAAGCCAAGAAG